>NC_036860.1:3724852-3789942 GCF_002910315.2 Salvelinus sp. IW2-2015
CACTAGTATCGCTCATGTTCGACGGGCTTGGCATCAGTCATGTTAGACGGCGTTTTGGCGTCGCGTCATGTTAGACGGGCTTGGCGTCGCGTCAGGTTAGACGGCGTTGGGTTATCGCATCATGTTAGAAGGCGTTTGGCATCGCGTTCATGTTAAGGAAGGGGCGTTTGGCAGCGCGTTATGTTTAGACGGAGCGTTGTTATCGCGTCATGTTAGAGGGGCGGTTGGTATCGCGTCATGTTAGACGGGCGTTTAGATCGCGTCATGCGTTAGACGGCCGTTTGCATCGCGTCATGTTAGACGGGCGTTAGTATCGCGTCATGTTAGACGGGCGTTGGCATCGCGTCATGTTAGACGGGCTTTGGTATCGCGTCTGTTAGACGGGCGTTGGTATCGCGTCAGTTAGACGGCGTTTGGCGTTTGCCGTCATGTTAGACGGGCGTTTGGCATCGCGTCATGTTAGACGGTCGTTTGGCGTCGCGTCATGTTAGAGGGGGTTTGGAGTCGCTCATGGGAGACGGGCTGTGGTAGCGCGGATGTTAGGACGGGCGTTTGGATATCGCGTCATGTTAGACGGCGGTTGGTATCGCGTCAGTTAGACGGGCGTGGTTATCGCGTCATGTTAGACGGGCGTTGGTATCGCTCCATGTTAGACGGGCGTTTGGCATCGCTTCATTTAGACGGGCGTTTGGATCGCGTCATGTTAGAACGGGGGCGTTGGTATCGCGTCATGTTAGACGGGCGTTTGGCGTCGCGTCAGGTTAGACGGCGTTTGGCATCGCGTCATGTTTAGACGACGTTTTGGCGTCGCGTCATGTTAGACGGTCGTTGGATCGCGTCATGTTAGACGGGCGTTGGCATTCTCGTTCATGTTAGACGGGCGTTGCGTCTCGTCATGTATAGACGGGCGTTTTGGTATTGCGCGTCAAATGTTAGACGGGCGTTTGGTACGCGTCGTGGTTAACGGCTTTAGTATCACGTCATTGTTGGAAGCTGCGTTTGGTATCAACGTCATGTTAGAGGGGCGTTGCGTATCGCGTCATGTTAGACGGGCGTTTGGCATCGCGTCATGTTAGAGGGGCGTTTTGGTATCGCGTATGTTGACGGCGTTTGTATCGGCTCAGTTAGACGGGGCGTTGTTGTGCGTCATGTTAGATGGGCGTTTGAGTCCACGTCTGTTAGACGGGGCGTTTGGTATCGCGGTCATGGTTAGACGGGCTTTTGGCCATCGCGTGTCATGTAGAGGGCGTTTGGCGTCGGTCATGTGAGACGGGCGTTTGGTACGTCATGTTTTAGACGGCGTTTGGATCGCGTAGACGGGGCGTTTGGTGTCGCGTCACGTTAGACGGCGTTTGTATCGCGTAGACGGGCGTTTCGTATCGCGTCATGTTAGACGGGCGTTTGGCGTCCGCGTCATGTTAGACGGGCGTTTTGGCGTCGCGTCAGTTTAGGACGCGGTCGTTTGGGTATCGCATCATGTGAAGGGCGTTGGCATCGCTTCGATGTTAGCAAGCGTTTGGCATCGCGTCATGTTAGACGGGCGTGGTGATCGCGTCATGTAGACGGGCGTTTGGTATCGCGTCATGTTAGACGGGCGTTTGGTATCGCGTCATGTTAGACGGGCGTTTGGTTATCGCGGTCATGTTAGACGGGCGTGGCATCCGTCATGCTTAGACGGGCGGTTTGTATCGCGTCATGTTAGACGGGCGTTTGGTATCGCGTCATGTGAGCGGGCGTTGTTATCGCGTCATGTTAGGACGGGCGATTGCCATCGCCGTCAGGTAGAACGGGGTTTGGCATTCGCCGTCATGTTAGACGGGCGTTGGGGCATCGCGTCATTTAGACGGGTTTGGTTATCGCGTCATGTAGACGGCGTTTGCATCGCTCAGTGTTAGACGGTGCGTTGGTTATCCGTCATGTTAGACGGGCGTTTGGTTATCGCGTCATGTTAGACGGGCTGTTGTATCGCAGTCATGTTAGACGGGCGTTTGGTCTCGCGTCATGTTAGACGGCGTTTGCAGCGCGTCATGTTAGACGGGCGTTTGGTATCGCGTCATGTAACGGCGGTTTGTATCGCCGTCGATGTTAGACGGGCGTTTGTTATCGCGTCAGTTAGACGGGCGTTTGGCGTAATCCGTTCATGTAGTCGGGGTTGGTCGCTCATGTAGACGGCGTTTGGTATCGCGTCATGTTAACGCGTTTGTATCGCGTCATTTAGACGGGGCGTTTGTTATCCGTCATGTTAGACGGGCGTTGCATCGCGTCATGTTAGACGGGCGTTTGGTTATCGCGTCATGTGAGACGGGCGTTTCGGTATCGCGTCATGTTAGACGGGCGTTTTGGTGTCGCGTCATGTAGATGGGCGTTTTGGTATCACTCATGTTAGACGGGGTTTGGTATCGCGTCATGTTAGACGGGCGTGTGTATCGCGTCATGTTAGACGGCGTTTGTATCGCGTCATGTTAGACGGGCGTTTGCGTCCGTCATGTAGACGGGCGTTGGAATCGCGTCAGTAGCGGGCGTTTAGTATCGCGTATGTTAACCGGCGTTTTGGCGTCCTCGCTCATGTTAGACGGGCGTTTGGTACGGTCATGTTAGACGGGCCGTTTGTATCGCGTTAGACGGGCGTGTGTGGACAGGTGTCTTTTATACAGGTAACGAGTTCAAACAGGTGCAGTTAATACAGGTAATGAGTGGAGAACAGGAGAGCTTCTTAAAGAAAAACTAACAGGTCTGTAAGAGCCAGAATTCTTACTGGTTGGTAGGTGATCAAATACTTATGTCATGCAATAAAATGCTAATTAATTACTTAAAAATCATACAATGTGATTTTCTGGATTTTTGTTTTAGATTCCGTCTCTCACAGTTGAAGTGAAGTAACTGGAATAGTAAAGGGCTTACATGTGTTACATATATATACTGTATGTTACAGGAGAAGGTCAATTTGGGAAATATATACGTTTCCCGTAACAACTTTGAAACAGGAAAGGAGCCAGCATATATTACAAGTTAAATCAGTTGACAGACAGTATGATACAAATTACAGACCTCTACATGCTTTGTAAGTAGGAAAACCTGCAAAATCGTCAGTGTATCAAATACTTGTTCTCCCCACTGTATATACTGTATTCTATTCTACCATATTTTAGTCAATGCCACTCCGACATTGCTAGTCTTAATATTTATATATTTCTTAACTCCATTCTTTTACTTTAGATTTATGTGTATTGTTGTGAATTGTTAGATATTACTGCACTGTTGGAGCTAGGAACACAAGCATTTCGCTACACCCGCAATAACATCTGATAAATATGTGTATGTGACCAATACAATTTGATTTGATGACAATGGACCTCAGGATCTTGTCACGGTATCTCTGTGCAAATTGCTATCGATAAAATGCAATTGTGTTGGTTGTCCATAGCTTATGCCTCCCCATACTATAACGCCACCGCTAGCATGGGGCACTCTGTTCACAACGTTTACATTAGCAAACCACTCACCCACACGACGCCATAGACGTGGTATGCGGTTGTGAAGCCGGTTGGACATACTGCCAAATTCTCTGAAATGAAGTTGGAGGCGGCTGGTTTATGGTAGAGAAATAAACATTACATTTTCTGGCAACAGCTCTGGTGGACATTCCTGCAGTCAGCATGCCAATTGCACGCTCCCTCAAAACTTGAGACATCTGTGGCATTGTGTTGTGTTACAAAACTGCACGTTTTAGAGAGGCCTTTTATTGTGCCCAGCACAAGCTGCACCTGTGTCATTTATTTATTTAACCTTTATTTAACCAGGTAGGCCAGTTGAGAACAAGTTCTCATTTACAACTGCGACCTGTCTAAGAAAAAGCAAAGCAGTGCGACACAAACAACAACACAGAGTTACACATGGAATAAACAAACGTACAGTCAATAACACAATAGAAAAATCCATATACAGTGTGTGCAAATGAGGTAAGATGAGGGAGGTGAGGCAATAAATAGACCATAGTGGAAAAATAATTACAATTTAGCAATTAAACACTGGAGTGATAGATGTGCAGAAGATGAATGTGCAAGTAGAGATACTGGGGTGCAAAGGAGAAAAAATAAATAAAAATAAATAACAATATGGGGGATGAGGTAGTTGGGTGGGCTTTTTACAGATGGGCTATGTAGGTGCTGTGATCTGTAAGCTGCTCTGACAGCTGATGCTTAAAGTTAGTGAGGGAGAAATTCGTCTCCCGCTTCAGTGATTTTTGCAATTCGTTCCAGTCATTGGCAGCAAAACAGTAAGGAAAGGCGGCCAAACGAGGAATTGGCTTTGGGGGTGATCAGTGAAATATACCTGCTGGAGCGCGTGCTACGGGTGGGTGCTGCTATGGTGACCAGTGAGCTGAGATAAGGCGGGGCTTTACCTAGCAAAGACTTATAGATGACCTGGAGCCAGTGGGTTTGGCGACGATTATGAAGCGAGGGCCAGCCAACGAGAGCATACAGGTCGCAGTGGTGGGTAGTATATGGGGCTTTGGTGACAAAACGGATGGCACTGTGATAGACTGCATCCAATTTGTTGAGTAGAGTGTTGGAGGCTATTTTGTAAATGACATCGTGGAAGTCAAGGATCGGTAGCATAGTCAGTTTTACGAAGGTATGTTTGGCAGCATGAGTGAAGGAGGCTTTGTTGCGAAATAGGAAGCTGATTCTAGATTTAATTTTGGATTGGAGATGCTTAATGTGAGTCTGGAAGGAGAGTTTACAGTCTAACCAGTCACCTAGGGATTTGTAGTTGTCCACATTTTCTAAATCAGAATAGTCCAGAGTGGTGATGTTAGACGGGCGAGCAGGTGCAGGCAGCGATCGGTTGAAGTTTTACTTGTATTTAAGAGCAATTGGAGGCCACGGAAGGAGAGTTGTATGGCATTGAAGCTCGTTTGGAAGTTAGTTAACACAGTGACGAAAGAAGGGCCAGAAGTATACATTATGGTGTCATCTGCGTAGAGGTGGATCAGAGAATCACGAGCAGCAAGAGCGACGTCATTGATGTATACAGAGAAGAAAGTCGGCATGAGAATGGAACCCTGTGGCACCCCCATAGAGACTACCAGAGGTCTGGACAACAGGCCCTCCGATTTGACACACTGAACTCTGTCTGAGATGTAGTTGGTGAACCAGGCGAGGCAGTCATTTGAGAAATAAGGCTGTTGAGTCTGCCAATAAGAATGTGGTGATTGACAGAATCGAAAGCCTTGACCAGGTCGATGAATACGGCTGCACAGTAATGTCTTTTATCGATGGTGGTTATGATATCGTTTAGGACCTTGAGTGTGGCTGAGGTGCACCCATGACCAGCTCTGAAACCAGATTGCATAGCGGAGAAGGTACGGTGGGATTCGAAATGGTCAGTGATCTGTTTGTTAACTTGGCTTTCAAAGACCTTAGAAAAGCAGGGCAGGATAGATATAGGTCTGTAGCAGTTGTGGTCTAGAGTGTCTCCCCCTTTAAAGAGGGGGATGACCGCGGCAGCTTTCCAATCTTTGGGGATCTCAGACGATACGAAAGAGACGTTGAACAGGCTAGTGATAGGGGTTGCAACAATTGCGGRGGATAATTTTAGAAAGAGAGGGTCCAGATTGTCTAGCCCAGCTGATTTGTAGGGGTCCAGATTTTGCAGCTCTTTCAGAACATCAGCTATATGAATTTGGGTGAAGGAGAAATGGGAGAGGCTTGGACAAGTTGCTGTGGTGGGTGCAGAGCTGTTGACCTGGGTAGGGGTAGCCAGGTGGAAAGCATGGCCATCCGTAGAAAAATGCTTATTTAAATTCTCAATTATCGTGGATTTATCGGTGGTGACAGTGTTTCCTAGCCTTAGTACAGTGAGCAACTTGGAGGAGGTGCTCCTATTCTCCATGGACTTTACAGTGTCCCAGAACTTTTTGGAGTTTGTGCTACAGGATGGAAATGTCTGTTTGAAATTTCCTAACAGCCTGTGTATATTGGTTCCTAACTTCCCTGAAAAGTTGCTATTCGATGCTAATGCAGTACGCCACAGGATGTTTTTGTGCTGGTCAAGGGCAGTCAGGCCTGGAGTGAACCAAGGGCTATATCTGTTCCTGGTTCAACATTTTTTTTAATGGGGCATGCTTGTTAAAGATGGTGAGGAAAGCACTTTTAAAGAATAACCAGGCATCCTCTACTGACGGAATGAGGTCAATATCCTTCCAGGATACCCGGGCCAGGTTGATTATAAAGGCCTGCTTGTTGAAGAATTTTAGGGAGTGTTTGATAGTGATGAGGGGTGGTTGTTTGACCGCGGACCCATTACGGACGCAGGCAATGAGGCAGTGATTGCTGAGATCCTGGTTGAAGACAGCAGAGGTGTATTTAGAGGGCAGGTTGGTCAGGATGATATCTATGAGGGGGCCCGTGTTTACGGATTTGGGGTTGTACCTGGTAGGTTCCATGATAATTTGGGTGAGATTGAGGGCATTTAGCTTAGATTGTAGGAAGGCTGGGGTGTTAAGCATATCCCAGTTTAGGTTACCTAATAGCACAAACTCTGAAGATAAATGGGGGGCAATTAATTCACGTATGGTGTCCAGGGCACAGCTGGGGGCTGAGGGGGGTCTGTAACAAGCGGCAACAGTGAGAGACTTATTTCTGGAAAGGTGAATTTTTAAAAGGGCACAGACCTGGATAGCATGACAGAACTCTGCAGGCTGTCTCTGCAGCGGATTGTAACTCCACCCCCTTTGGTAGTTCTATCTTGGAGGAAAATATTGTAGTTGAATTTTTGGTGGCCTTCCTAAGCCAGGCTTTAGACACGGCTAGGACATCAGGGTTGGCGGAGTGTGCTAAAGCAGTGAAAAAAATAAACTTAGTGAGGAGGCTTCTGATGTTAACATGTATGTAACCAAGGCTTTTACGGTTACAGAAGTCAACAAATGATAGTGCCTGGGGAATAGGAGTGGAACTAGGGGCTGCAGGGCCTGGGTTAACCTCTACATCACCAGAGGAACAGAGGAGGAGTAGGATAAGGGTACGGCTAAAGGCTATAAAAACTGGTCGTCTAGTGAGTTGGGGACAGAGAATAAAAGGAGCAGATTTCTGGGCGTGGTAGAATAGATTCAAGGCATAATGTACAGACAAGGGTATGGTAGGATGTGAGTACAGTGGAGGTAAACCTATGCGTTGCGTGATGATGAGAGAGGTTTCGTCTCTGGAGGCATCAACTAATGTAGATGAGGTCTCCGCATGTGTGTGGGGTGGGATGTAAGAGCTATCTAAGGCATTTTGAGCAGGACTGAGGGCTCTACAGTGAAATAAAACAATAAAAACTAGCCAGGACAGCAGTAGACAAGGCATATTGACATTAGAGAGAGGCATAAAGAAATCACAGGTGTTGATCAGGAGAGCTAAGACAACAACGAGTAAATGGTGATGAATGGGCAGAGCGGGTCAGTTAGGTACATACAGGACCTGAGTTCGAGGCTGATCATGATCATGATGATCATGCTGTTTAATCAGCTTCTTGATTTCCCAGACCTGTCAGGTGGATGTATTATCTTGGCGAAGGAGAAACACTCACTAACAGGGATGTAAACATTTGAGAGAAATAAGCTTTTTGTGCATATGGAACATTTCTGTGATCTTTTATTTCCGCTCATGAAACATGGGACCAACACTTTCAATGTTGCGTTTATATTTTTTGTTCATTATATTTGTGTTTCTAAAATATTTACTGTTTATGTTTGAATGCAGTGGCTAAGTGTTCTTTTCTTTCATGGAGAAGCATTGTTTGTAATWGTTTTTTGTCGGTTTTGTGTAACTGTCAACAACATATCTAATCCTGTGAAAGCACTGTTGCACTTTAGAAAGGAGCAAAGATCTAAGACTCCATTTGTGTACTTGTGTCAATGTATTTTGTACTGTTACCTACTACCATACAAGCAAACCTAAACCTTGAGCCGTTAATAGACTGCTTGTTGTTTTCATATCATAGACAGATAAATGGGCCTAGAATCAGATTAGCAAGTATGCTGGTGCTTCCGGAACAGTCATTGGAACTAATAAATATGCATTTCCACGATGAAGATAAAATGTAGATTAGGAGACTATAGGAACATTTGTTGTATTTTTCTGGATTTCTCTGCAGCTCTTGTGAATGTGATATCTATGCTATTGCTCTCCCCCCAAAATTAACTAGGTGTCACTGTAGTATAATGAAGAGTCTATTGCGTATGAGGACAACTCCTGAAATCAAGATGCAGGGTGATTGGCCTGGTGTGACAAACTGTTGTTTGAAAATCCTTTGTGTTTCTGCATTTTAAGGAGAAACTCTGTGATGTAGAGCGGTCTTATTCTCAAATTTCTTATTGAGTTCATAGAATTCCATAAACCCCAGAGAAAATGTATGTAATTGTAAGGCGTTGAATYTATTGTAGGACATTATTTGTGGTAGTTCATCAATGTGAACCATTACAGACCACTTTACTCAGTAATAATTAACATTCATTACAACCATTGCAATTGATGGAGTAATGAAAACTTGGATCAATTCATACCTATACTGAGATAATTTCTGTTCTACTTCCCCTGTCAGAGGACATTTTCCACACCTCTGTTRTCTCCTGGGATTAGCACCATGGTGCTATGACCCTGACAGGCCATTTTGTGGTTTATTTTATTTWATTTTTATTTAACTAGGCAAGTCAGTTAAGAACAAATTATTATTTACAATGACGGCCTATCAAAAGGCAAAAGACCTCCTGTGGGGACGTGGTAACAGGCAACATAAACTTTATTAGACAACATTAAATTCTATAGCTTTTGCAACACTTAGCTTCATTTAGTTCCCCAGACAATTGGGGAAACAATATAAGCAATAAATACATACACACAATTCACACATTAATAGCATTACAAGTTTGACACATACTGTATGTCGTTCACATCTTCAAGCTCAGGTAAAAGCACAGCCTTTACTTTGCTTTGGCATAGTGCCACTGACTTCATGACGTGTCAAAGTGCACTTTGACATTTCCACAAACAAACAAAGTATGAACTCCAAAAAACACTGACAGTAACACACACACACACACACACGCACACGCACTCACACACACACATAATTTGAGATGTTTGTTGTTGAGATCTTATAGGCAGCTTAATTTCATGTACTGTTATGTACACAGAGAAAGACTCATGTTGCGTCACCTACCAGACACTTTTACAACAAACCTTTTTGCTTGGGCAGAATTATCTGTGCTATGTCTCCAGTATCCAGGTGAGGCATACTGTCCTTACTTGGTCAGATTTTTCTGTTATAAATCCGTTTATGACATTTCATTTGTTTGAGTATAGTCTGGCTTGTCTGTTTCCCATAAAAGGATAAAAAACTTCTCCACAACAGTCAGTCAAAAGCAGGTCTTACTGGCCAATCAAATCAATCTGAAAGAGATCCAAGATCTGGAGGATGATGATTTCAATCCCAAACCCCATAGACTTTCACAGTCAGGCAGACCCACACAGTTCTCAATAAAGGAATATAGGTCTTATYGGCAATAGGCATTTCCTTTTGTGTGATACACCAACACTGCTGTTAGATTCTACCGCTGGATGTTCAGTCTTCTCCTCAATCCAGCATGTTGGGTTGGGTGGTAAATAAAGCACCAAGAACAACAAAGGACTTTGATAAGATGTTTTTTTCTGTCTGTGTCTTTTCTTCTCCCTCAGATCCTGTTGACAGTGTTTATTTTCTCAGAGTTCTGGAAGGAGCTGATATCCCAATGGCGGAAGGTGCTGTTCTTGAAGCTGGCCCGGCTCTTGGTGATGCGGTAGATCTTCCTCAGCACGGCCCGGCGCAGCAGGATGTAGACCCAGGGGTCCAGGATCTGGTTCCAGGAGGCCAGCCGGACGCCCATCACCATCAACCTCCTGTATGTGTCCTGGTCACTGCCTATGGAACCGCTGTAGGACCGTGTGACTGACATCAGGCCAAAGATCTGCAAGGAACACAGATACCTAGGTTAGTTTTACAGTGGTTGTGCAGGATATAGATATGTTCAGCTGGTGTATATATATATTTGCATCAATCTGCATACACTGCTAGTAATTTATCTACATTACCTAACACTGTAGAATGCCACATATTAACAAAAAAAATCATAAATGGAGCAGTCAAAATGCATCTTCACAACGTCTTCCTATGAATAGTTTTACTGATGTTAGAAATCACAGGCTCTAAAATCAAAATTGTAGCCTGATAAATTTTATTTACAATTTTTATAACAATTGGCCACAGCTTATTAAGAGATTTTAAACACAAACAATGCCTCTAATGGTTCTCACATCTCCCCAATAGTAAAAATGAATGCTAAGCTGTTCCTATTTAGTTCACACATCAGTAATTATACTTGGGCCCAACTTTTGTGCAATATTGTGCAAATCAACAGGTCAACTACTGACATTAATGGGAAGAACCGAGAGCTCTCTATGGTCAGGGCGTGACAGTACCCCCCCAAAGGTGCGGACTCCGGCCGCAAAACCTGAAACCAAATGGGGAGGGTAGGGGGGGTGACTAGTGTCGGTGGCGGCTCCGGTACGGGTCGTAGCCCCCGCCCCGACCACGGATCCGGCCATGGAGCTGGGTTGGACGCCGCGCCCAGACTGGGCACCGGCGCAGAGGAAGGCTCCTGCCATGGAGCGGGACTGGACACCGTGCCTGGACTGGGCATCGGCGCAGGTTGCACCGGACTGATGACACCCACTTCAGGGCGGGTGCGGGGAGCCGGCACAGAACGTACCGGGCTGGGGAGGCGCACTGGAGGCCTGGTGCGTGGAGCCGGCACAGGTGGCACCYGACTGGTGACACGCACTTCAGGGCGAGTGCGGGGAGCCGGCACAGGACGTACCGGGCTGGGGAGGCGCACTGGAGGCCAGATGCGTGGAGCCGGCACAGGTTTCACCAGACTGCTGACAGGCTCTTCAGGTCGAATGTGGTGCAGAACACACCTGACCAACATCTCTCTCCTCTCTCTCTCCCCCAACTTCTCCATCGCCCCCCTGACGGCCTCTGGCTCTTCCCTCTGCTCAGCCGCCAGCTGCATGTGCCCCCCCCAAAAGAATCTTGGGGTTTCTGTGGCAGCGGACTGAAGACACACTCTTCATGGCGAGTGCGAGGAACCGGCACAGGACATACCGGGCTGGGGAGGCGCACTAGTGGCCTGGTGCGTGGAGCCGGCACAGATGGCACTGGACTGATGACATGCTCTTCAGCACGCCTGCGCTGAAGCCTACTCCTCGCCTCCACCTCTCTCATCGTATCCCTCATTGAATTCTTCGACCGTCTGCCATTCAGGCTCTTGCACTCTCCGCTGCTCCGCCGACCACCCCTCGTGCCCCCCCCCCCCAAAAAAATCTTGGGGTTTCTGTGGCCGCGGTCCCCGGCATCGTCGCTGTCCTTCCACAGCGGGAGGATGTGGTCTCGCATCCTCCCATGATTTCCTCCCATGTCCAAAACTCCTTAACCTCCATAACACGCTGCTTGGTCCTGCGTTGGTGGGATATTCTGTCACGATCGTTATGAATGAAGGAACAAGGCGCAGCGTGTGTTGGGTTCCACATATTTATTACCGTGAAACTAGAACAAAAACAATAAACATATAACGAAAGCGAAGAACAACGCGCACATCAGCACTCAACAAAACAATATCCCACAAAGCAGGTGGGAGAAAGGGCTTCCTAAATATGATCCCCAATTAGAGGCAACGATTACCAGCTGCCTCTAATTGGGAACCATACAAACCAGCAACATAGAAAATAAATGACTAGAACACCGCCCTAGTCACGCTCTGACCTAAACACCATAGAGAACCGAGGGCTCTCTATGGTCAGGGCGTGACAAACATTCTCAATGTCACCCAATCTGAAATAGGGTGATGCCCAGCAAGGGCAGTGTTATTCAAGCCCTTCATAATGGCATCCCCTTAAATAATTTATAATTGATTCCATCTAGTCAATGCAAGGGCCCACCATGACTATTCATTTATACCCTTGGTGCAGTGCACCATGTCTATCCATCTGTTTTAGGTGCAGTATTCTGAATCATAGTGTTTATGACTGGGAACTGGAAAGTGTCTATTTCAGAAGGTGTACAAAAAGAGGATGAAATATTACTGGATTGTTAGCAGAGATTTTCAATATTATTTCACGCCTTTTGTTTATGGGGAAGAATATCTTGGAGATTTACTGAGAGGATGAATTACCTTTGTTAGCTGAGCATTTTTACAATATTATTTTATGCTTTTACCACCCTGCATCTCACTACTGGCTTGTCTCTCAAGCTTCCAATTGGCTCATTCATGCCCCCTCTTRTCCCCTGTCACTTTTCTCCAGGTCGTTGCTATAAATCAGAATGTGTTCTCAGTCAACTTACCTGGTAAAATAAGGGTTCAATTGAAAAATAAATAAACAATTATAGGTCAGAATATCTTGGATATTTATATTCCTCCGAGCAACAASCAATTATGAACATTACTATTATTTATAAGGATTACATGAAGATTGGATGTACAACATTCTTATTTGATGGTAAACCACCATTGCACTTTCACACAGCCTGAGAATGGGATGCATGAACATTCAGAAGAGCATGTCATTCCTATCACAMGTCATTGGTAGGTGATGACTCGGATCATTTCAGGTTATTGAGCTCTAACTCTCTTTTCCATAGTTGAAGTCAAATCCATTTCAGTTTCTCAGTGAATGAAGATTAAGGGCTCTATTCAATCTGTATCGCTGAAGCGCAATAGAAGTGTAAATGAAACTGGCATGAAAAATTACTACAGTTTACTATAGAATTCTATAGTAAACTGTAGTATACTGTAGAACACTATACTACACACGGTAGTATCCCTCAATCATGTGTAGTACTTACTATAGAATGTTGTAGTATACTGTAGAATACTACAGTTAATATTACAGTATGATCCGCAAAAGAACATTGTAGTAAATACTACAGTAATGTCCGCAAAAACACTACAGTCCGCACAAACACAAACCTTTTTTACTATAGTAAAGACGACAGTATTTAATTTGCATATACCCTGCCCATTCCCCTCCCCAATCCCAATTTGTGCCACCCATAAGTGAGAAACCTACATGCCAAGTATAGAAGATATTATGTTCCCTACAGGTAATAGACAATTGCAGAAGTGCTGAATTATCTGTTAAGATTTCAGGCTGTCTGATTTACCAACAGGTTATGGAAATTGTGCTCATTTAGTAGGTTTCATGAAGGAGAAAGCCTCTATCTCTATGTCAAAGATAATAAAACAAAAAGTGCTACAGTGAAGTCTGCAAAAACACTACAGTGAATACTATAGTATTTAAACCAGGGCTCGCCAACCCAGCTCCTGGAGAGCGACACTCCCGTAGGTTTTCACTCCAAAACCAGTTGTAACTAACCTGATTCAGTTTATCAACCAGCTACTTATTAGAATCAGGTGCGCTAGATTGGGATTGGAGCAAAAACCTACAGGAAGGCAGCTTTCCAGGAACAGTGTTGGAGAGCCCTGATTTATATCATAGTATACTAGTCTTTTTTCATGTGAGATTTTCCGATTGAGCAGACATATGAAGCGTTTACCGTGAATGCAGTAGCCGCTAACGTGGGAGCATTGCCTTTCAATCATGCTGTAGCGCTGAATTTCAATGTTAATTATTGAAAAGAAACCTTAATTCCCGAATGGAACACAATAAAGACAGTTTTGACCCCTACCCTGATTCATGCAGAATTGTGTTTCAGTGAACTGAACTTTTCCAACTCACCAGCAGGGGGCTCCAGCAGATGCAAGAAGTGATCATAATGCCCACCAGCTGGGCCACCATCTCAATGTCATGGGACTTGGCTGAGCGACGGTAGCAGGTCTTACACTTCTTACGCAGTCTGGCAAGCACCAGCGTGACCCCACTGATGGTATTACACACTAGGGCCACAGTCAGAGAGGCCAGGCCCAATCCAGAGAACAGCATTACAAAGGCCACGTCCGTCTCCTGAGTCTCTCCCAGAACCCTGATGAAGCACCAGGTCCAAGGGTACTGGTAGGTGTAGGCCCCCAGCCTGAAGAAGGGCAGGAGGGCCACAAACAGAGCCAGCAGCCAGATGAGAGCCAGTGCCATCTTGGTGCGAGCCGTGGTGACCAGTGAGGCATGGAGCAGGGGCTGTGTGACACCCAGGCAGCGCTCAGCAGCCATGGCACAGCCCAAGAACAATGGGCACAAGCCGAAGAACACCATGCTACCTCCTAGGAACTGGCAGGGGGCATCGGTGGCAGCGCGAGCTAAGGGCCCAGTCGCAGCCCCAGCTGAGTACAGCCTCAAAACCAGGGCACCGGGGATGACGTGGCCGGCAAAGTCTGTGGCCACCAGGGAGCTGGCGAAGAGCAGGAAGGTGGCCTTGGAGCGGCGGCGCAGGCGGGCGTAAGCTTTTGCCAGGATGACCAGGGCCACGATGTTGGACAGGATGCCTAGGGTCATGGAGAGGCCGGCTGCCGTGGGGTTACTGGGCCTCTCTGTGGTGATGTTTGCCCTCCAGGCCATGGCCGGCACCCTCTCCACCCCCCAGGTCTGGTTGGGGAGGAGGTGGGGGGCAGCCAGGCCTGAGGAGTTGTAGTGCTGCATGGCRAACATCACTGGCCTCTGGGAGTCATCGGGGTCCTCAGAGTGGGAGGGCACTGAAAATAGGAAAGGTGTTATGATTAATATACTGACCGGTTGACCAGGAAGAACTCCTAACCTCACTAATATAAAGAACTACCATAACCAAACTTGCGAAGTAACCAATAGCCTACGATACAGAATAAATACCAATTTTACTGGTGAAATGAAAACTCATTCAGTATTCAGTTATTACCTAACAACAATAAATCTTATCCTACATTATGTAAGGATTTTTTTCCGTCATAAACCAGGTTTCCATCCAACCTTATTATGCGAGAAAAGTACGGTGCATTCGGAAAATATTCAGACCCCTTGACTTTTTCCACATTTTGTTACGTTATAGCCTTATTCTAAAATGGATTAAATACAAAATTTTCCTCATCAATCTATACACAATATCCCATAATGACAAAGTGATTTTTGCTAACTTCTTAAAAACAAAAACAGAAATACCTTATTTACATAAGTATTCAGACCCTTTGCTATGAGACTCAAATTGAGCTCAGGTGCACCCTGTTTCCATTGATGTCTACAACTTGATTGGAGTCCACCTGTGGTAAATTCAATTGAATGGACATGATTTGGAAAGGCACACACCTGTCTATGTAAGGTCACACAGTTGACAGTGCATGTCAGAGCAAAAACCAAGCCGTGAGGTCGAAGGAATTGTCCGTAGAGCTCCGAGACAGGATTGTGTCGAGGCACAGATCTGGGGAAGGGTACCAAAAAATGTCTGTAGCATTGAAGGTCCCCAAGAACACAGTGGCCTCCATCATTCTAAAATGGAAGAACCTTGGAACTAGAGCTGGCTGCCTAGTCAAACTGAGCAATAGAGGGAGAAGAGCCTTGGTCAGGGAGGTGACCAAGAACTCTATCGTCACTCTGACGCTCCAGAGTTCCTCTGTGGAGATGGGAGAACCTTCCAGAAGGACAACCATCTCTGCAACTCTCCACCAATCAGGCCTTAATGGTAGAGTGGCCAGACGGAAGTCACTAGTGTCAAAAGGCACCTATAGACTCTCAGACCATGAGAAACAAGATTCTCTGGTCTGATGAAACCAAGATTGAACTCTTTGGCCTGAATACCAAGCATCTGGAGGAAACCTGGCACCAGCCCTACGGTGAAGCACAGTGGTGGCAGTATCATGATATGGGGATGTTTTTCAGTTGAAGGGACTGGGAGACTAGTCTGGATCAAGGTAAAGATAAACTTAGCAAAATACAGAGAGATCCTTGATGAAAACCTGCTCCAGAGCGCTCAGGACCTCAAGACTGGGGTGAAGGTTCACCTTCCAGCAAGACAACGACCCTAAGCACACAGCTAAGACAACGCAGGAGTGGCTTCGGGACAGGTCTCTGAATGTCCTTGAGGGTCTTAATACTTCTGTAAATGTAATATTTCCCTTTTTTTAAATACATTTGCAGCAATTTCTAAAAACCTGTTTTTGTTTTGTCTCTATGGGGTATCGTGTGTAGATTTAGGAGGGGGGGAAACTATTTAATCTATTTTAGAATAAGACTAAAGAAACAAAATGTGAAAAAAGTCAAGGGGTCTGTCTGAATACTTTCCAAATGCACTGTATATGTTGGATAAAAAATATCATGACAGGCCTGATGGCTTAAAATGTGTCTTAAAATGTCCAAATGTGGACAAAACAAAATAAACTACATAAATTGGTAACTTTTTGAGTTGGTAAATATAATGATATAATAACCATCATATCGAAATCAACTTGGGAGTCACGCGATGATATGGTGTGATGTCTTGCCACTAGGAATCGGGAAAGCATGCAGTTTATTAGGCTACAGATGATGAACTTCACAGGGTGGTGAAAGTGCACGGTGATGAGCTTGATGCTCCTTTCCAATAAATATCTTATTTTGGTGACATGATCATGATGCTTGGCTGCCATTTGACAAATAAAAATAATCTTGCTCTTCTCCATAAATAATTGCATCATGTAGGTAGTCCAGCCGGACTGTAGGCCTTTCTGGGAGCTGTTCGCTAGAGCACACATACCAAGACAAGAGTGGGCACATTCGCTATATTTTGGGGGGGACGCACCACTAGTAGAGTTGAAAATGCGATGGAAACRCATTTAGCTTGTATTTTTTATTCGGGTACATGGGAGTTTAACCGCAAAAATTGTTTTAATGTGCACTATGTCATCACGCACAGCCTTTCCCCCCAACAAATGAATTTGATGGAACACATATCTGGTGGGAAAATGCCCATAGGCTATTGTTTTTATTCGTATTTAAGAATATTCTGTTGCCAATTGACGGGCATTCAATGGAAACCTAGCAAGTGTCCTTTAAATAGCCTATTGTAGATAAATGCCAAACAGTTTCCCCCTCGTGGTACTCTGCAACCTGAGAATGCAGGACAAGTCAAGACAGTTCTTGTGAAAGGTGCTCCTTCAAGTCTTGACCGTGTCTGATAGTGACACAGCACACGTTCTGTGAAAGGTGCTCTATCATGATAGCAGYCCCATAGGCGTAGTCCCTATGCAGTAGCTGTACGATGCCAATCAAATCACTTTTTTCCTTCTTCTTCACACCCTTCAATACAGAATAACAGAACAGAGTCACAATACTTCTTCCAAAATGAGGTATACATAAAATCCTATACTGTGCCTAGTCTGTATAATGTGTTTTCTCATGAGTTACTCAGAATCGATCTAGCAATGGCGATTTGTAGCAGAAAGACCATACCATTGTTCATGAGAAACACACACACACAAAGGGAATGCACCTGCCTTGCCAAACATGACATAGACTTCTACAGTTTTGTAGGGTGCATTTGCAGTCCTTGTTCCGTTGACTTTTCTAATCTAAAACAAAAATGCTCTAACAAAGGGTGCGTTTGTAAATTCACTCTGTCTATCTACTCCGGTTTCAGAGCACTATCGTCTGAGTGTGCCAGAGCACAGAATAACTGATTAATTTACGAACGTGCAACATCCGTTGAATATGACCGGTGTTAGTGAACGTCGGCAAAAAACGTTGTTAAATTGTTGCAAGCAGCACAGTTACAGTCACTAACGCTCTAGATAACACGAAAACAGTCTAATCGACTCTGCTAGGGCGAGTACAATGGTCAGAGTGAGGTGTTCTCTAATTTTTGTCTGGAAGTAGCAAGCAAGCTAGCCAACTTTAGCCAGTTAGCTTTGGTGCTTGACTGCTGTCGTGAGGTCAGAACGCTCGGATCAACCCTACTCCTCGGCCAGAGCGTCCAGTGTACGCTCTGAACACTCCGTGAGCGAACCCTCTGAATTTATGAACAGACAATCAGATAACACTCTGAATTTACGAACGACACATAGCCAATCTGACACACTGGAGGCAATTTACGAACGCACCCAAAGACATTGATGAATGAGAGAGTTGAAAACAATTGCAGGTTTAAAATCGAAATGAAATCATACTAATTCAGCCCAATACATGTGCACTCATTATTGGTAAAACAAAAAGCATGTATGGTTCTTCTAAACAGCCTTATTAAGATGAACAGTGTATGTAACGACTAACTACATGGAGTGTAACGTTTGACCAGGCAAACAATTATTTCCCCCTACTTTTACCCATTTTGTAAAATAAATACTAATAATTGATKATTGTAAATTTCCTGAATGATTTATGTTCTATTCAATTAATTTGCCATGTCCAAATTAAAAGGGATCTGTGTGCATTGTCAAAACGGTTATTATTTATGTTCATAGCTAGTTCAGCAGSATAGGCTACAAGAAGATCATTAATGGTGTGAAATAAGTAATAATGATATTACCTGACCAAACAGTGAATCCATAGAAACAAATGAAGATGTATTCCTTTTGTTTTCAGATGTTAAATAATTTCACTGTGAACCATGAAATTCAAAAGTTCCTTAAACTCAGGGATTCATCCACGAGAATGTTACTTATTATCAACAATGGTTCACCTGAGCTGATAGTGAAGTCATGTATCCCGAGGAGTGCCTCATTCTCTCCTAAAGAAAACAAAGCGAGCAACCGCACGAGAAGTCCGTCACCAAGATCAAGACCCAGTCTCCAAAAGGTTGCACAGCCAACCATTTACTATTCAACGTTTGTTTCGTTGCTCAACCTTCTTTATAGACTTGAACCGCGTCGACGCAGCCCCGGGGCGTCTTGAGTCCGCGAGAGGAATGCATGTATCCTTATTACAGAAGTTCAGTGAAAGGGAACTGGGAGTGCTACCCAATAACTTAATGGAAACTAATTAGATATTCTATTAATGCAGCTATTTTATTTAACAACCAACTTTACACGTTGACATGTAACTATAACATCCTATGATCAAGTAATGTAGCCTAATGTGAAAGTACAGTATCTTACAGTGTTCAAACAAAACATCTGGCAGGAGTTTGACAAATGTTTTGTTATAACAGCGTTATTAATGGGCAATTCCGCCACTTTTCAACCTTATATTCATAATCTCCAGCACCAAACCAGTGTCTACATATGTGAAAACAGGGGTTTCTATGATTTGTGGTTAAAAAGATAGGAAGAAAAGTCTTTAAAAATGCTTCTCTGTGACAACACAGGYTAGCATTAAAAGTAAAAAAAAAAATTGAATTTCAAAACCTGCAACTAGTTTCTATTTTCTTGCTCCCCAAATCACTGCAGATCTCAAAGTGTTTGAAAATCCCAGTTTTTAAAATGTTTAAAGTTTTGATGATGTCATCGGGCAGAATTATTCACATACACTTTATATACAAACGTATCTGGGCACCCCTTTAAATTAGTGGATTCGGCTATTTCAGCCACACCCGTTGCTGACAGCTGTAAAAATAGCACACAAGCCTAAGATCACCATGTACAATGCCAAGTGTCGGCTGAAGTGGTGTAAAACTCTCCGCCATTGGACTCTGGAGCAGTGGAAACGCGTTCTCTGGAGTGATGAATCACGCTTCACCATATGGCAGTCCGACGGACGAATCTGGGTTTGGCGGATGCCAGGAGAAAGCTACTTGTCCGAATGCGTAGTGCCAACTGTAAAGTTTGGTGGAAGAGGAATAATGGTCCCAGGCTGTTTTTCATGGTTCGGGCTAGACCCGTTACTTCCAGTGAAGGGAAATCTTAACACTACACCATACAATGGCATTCTAGACTATTCTGTGCTTCCAACTTTGTGGCAACAGTTTGGGGAAGGCCCTTTCCTGTTTCAGCATGACAATGCCGCTGTCCACAAAATTGCTTGTRGAGATTGGTGTGGAAGAACTTGACTGGCCTGCACAGAGCCCTGACCTCAACCCCATTGAAGACATTTGGGATGAATTACAATGGCGATTGCGAGCCAGGCCTAATCGCCCAACATCAGTGCCGACCTCACTAATGCTCTTGTGGCTGAATGGAAGCAAGTCCCCGCAGCAATGTTCCAACATCTAGTGGGAAGCCTGTTCGACGAGCAGGTGACCACATACTTTGGTCATGTAGTGTATGTTGACACTGGTATTGTGCTGTCTGCAATGAAAATAATGTTGAAAAGTTGTGGAGTTGCCATTTAAAGGTGCAGTCAAGTTTCCACATGCAAATAGCCATCATGTCTATACTATCTATTTTAAAGGAATTCAATTCCTTGAGTGAAAATATTCAAAGTGGTTGGTCCAAGCACCTTTAGTGTATACAAACATTACATTTTCTGGATTTACTAGCCTATTGGTTCTGCTCTTAGTAATCAAAACATAGCCTGAATAACTTTTCATCTTCCTGCAAAACATTTTTGGGGGTTATGGTAAAGAAGAGGTATGCAAGGTACAGTATATTTTCAATAAAATGAAAATAATAACATTTTAAAGATGTCTGTCGCAGATGTCTGCCAGGTGTTATGTTGAGCAACTTTATAGTAACATAAGCAAAGGAAGAATCTTGGGCACTGGTAGTGCTTCACTTTGATTGGTAGGAGAGGATTCGTTTGGTGCAGGCCAGAATCTGATAGCGGAGGCAGATATCGCATCACACATTTACCGGGACCATCATCACTGAGAGGTTACCCTCGGAACGGCACTGGGTGCTTTTCGTTGTTGACACTGGACCCTAAGGCGAGAACCTTATGAAACATTGTGGGTTTCAATGTTTGTGGTCTTCAGCCACAAGCCCCAAAGCCACTTTTTGACCCAGTAACTTTACTCCAGCAGTTTAGGATAAACTTAAGTGGAAGTCTGAATTACTGGGCCCAAGAAAACATTTTCCACTGCCTTGTTTTGTAGTGGACGCCATTGTTACATTTCTCACCATAATTAGCAATTGAAAAGATTGCCATTTGGCACCAATAACCCCAGGGTCCTCCAACAGCACGTCTAAGCCTTGTAAKCTAACTTCTCTCACACTGTCCCATTCACCAACCACTAATACATGCAGTGCAACTCTGTTTCTTTCAGGACCTCAACCTGCTAACATATAAGAGAGGATGGCCAAAGTGATTCAGATTGTTCTTCAACGCTTTTGAAGTGGTATTGAAATAAATTGGACCAAAAAAACGGTCCCTTTGATTTTGGTCTTGCAGGCACAGATCCTAGATTGCTGTTTCACCTTTGAGAGGTGTGGTCAWTTTTTGGCATGAGGCTCAAAACCCTAATAGAGGCGGACTTGAGTTTTGCTACTGTGATGTGTATGATGTACAGGACCATAATGCTATCACAACATCAACACTCTTGACACAGTTATTTTCATATGCTGTGCCAAAATCAGAGACAACTTGTAAACTTGTAATGTAAGCTGTGTAACTCTCCACATTTGTAAGAGAAACACATTATAAACATGGCTGTGTTTTGAACAGAATTACTTATTTTGTCCTCTGAAGCGCTGCCTCGTCCTCATTTCAAGACCTCAGACTGAGAGGCAGAAGGCCAAGATCAGGGGCACATGTTTTAGGTTTTAGAGCTGAATGACTCACCTGGTTGTTGGCGACGACGCAGTATGGCATCTCATCTGCAGCAATCGTTAAACAGAAACCGAGCGGTGGAACACGTCCTATTGCTTAGTGAAACACTCAAGTGTCCAACAGTATCTCTGGCCCTGGGGATCCAACTGGTAGCGGAGCAGCATTGGAACAAAGCCATATGTTCTTGAAAGTATTGAATATCCAATTTATCTCACTCCCTTTTAAGTCTGTGAGCTCATATTCCACTTTTTGCACTGTCACAATTTTACCCAATAATATACTGTTGTGACAACACTTCCTGAGTGTCACAATGTCCACTTCCTGAGGGCAGAAGAAAGACAGGCAGTTTGGTCGCCAAGTATGACACTGCTCGATGAGCCTCCGTGGTTGCAGTATCTCATGGTGTCAGTATCTCTTTATGGTGTCAGATCAAATATATGGTTAATCAACTAAATTAGTCATGACCCTTCGACAACAGACACTTTATAGCTGCATGTCTGGCTCATGGACCTTCATGCCACTCATACTCACTCACTTTGGGGAATTTGGTCAATGCAATCTGGACCCGGACACTGAAACGCCTTGATTTGGGATAAAAGGAACAAAAATTATCTCTAGAAATGACTGTGATTTCCTCTCACCCAAATTTCAACTATCTGATGAAGATACTGCTGTGCCTGGATAAGAAAATGAGTCAGACATTTAGTCTGCAGTTCAGTGGGCGTCCACTGTGACATTCAGGCCATGATGTCTGTAGACTCTTCAACTTCTTGTGTGCATTTAAACGAGTGCATACTGTCATCTCACAGAACACCCTTTTGACACAAATGATCCACTTGAGATATAGGATTGAGCAGGAGGTGCTGTAGTCATTTCTTGGAGACATAATTAACAGAAAGCTAAAATGACTGCTGTTCCTCCTCCCCACAGATTCCTGACAGTTGCACTGAAGCTCCCCTAACCACCCTTCGGTTTACCACACGCAACAACAACAAAAAATCCTTCCCATGCTGGGCGCTAGACAGGGAGTGAATGTGGGGTCTGGAAAAGAGGGGCGGTGGAGGGAAGGGTTGGATGCTTCTGGAGAACATTGTCTGGGTGGCATGCCAGGAGATGAGTGCTGTTTAGATTTGCAGAACTGGTCAGCAAGTCAGGCGTGACTCAAATATTTCTCTTGAAGTAATGGGAAGAAGAATAAAAAACATGGACTGAAGTTCTATTCATAGAAAGATCCAGTGACTCTGTAGTTGTTGGAATGATAATTCAGCTCATAAATGCAGGGTGCATCAGGGTGTCTATGTCTGTCACCATGAAGCTAGCACACAGTCACAGAGAAAGAATAACAGCGTTAAAAGGAAGGACCTAAGGATAGGATGAATAATACAAGATGTGCCAGGAAGTTTAGAAGTCACTGTTGAAGGGGTCATCAATTCCAATGTAAGTGTCTTTCCTCCCTCCTCCCATCTCCCGTATTGGAAGAAATAACAGCCTATGAAAACCGCAATCAGCAGCTGAGCACTGAGATTAGCCTTCTGATTTCCCCCACTTATCAACAGACGCCCAGGAGTTAGGAGCATGTGCGTGTTTCTTCAGAAGCCATTTCCATTTCCCTGTGCTTAGGGTTGCATGATTGCTTTGAAAAGTTACAAGTCTCTTCTAACCAGCCAAACTAGCACATTGAAAAGAAACCATTGTCCCGAGGCTCTCGACTGAGCCCCGGAAGGCAGGAAGAGCATTTGGCCTAAATTAATTCTGTCTGTATGGAGTGATTGCCCAGGTAAGGTAGGGCCATTTTATAGAGCTTGTGCTTGCATAGGTCTTGGTGACCGTATGTATATGTGTAAAATCAAACATAACCTTAGTCACGCTGCATGGACTTCTTTTTGGTTTTCTATTCTACATCCATGAATGATGGATGCCTTTCCTTTATCATGTCACGCCTTATTCTGATCTATACCATGCTGGATGTGTCAATGTGTAGTTCATACATGCATAATCTATGAGCAGAATTACTGTCTTACCTCAATTAGCCATGAAATCCCTAGTTTGAAAGAAACTGTTTCTCTGGCCCACTTGGGCCAGAACTACTGTCTAAAACAGGGATGGGAAACTGGCCACCCTTTTGTAGGCCCGCGGACCAATAATAGTTTTGGTGTGAGTACGCAGACCCACGAGCCACTGCGGCCCCTCATAATGAGTTCTGTTTTTTTGTGGCACCCACCCCCATTAAAGGTCCCATCCCTGGTCTAAAAAGTATACAAAAGTACCAGAGAATCTCTTTAATATCGTATCTAATGCATTGCATTCTGCATGATCAATGCTCAGTCAGGGAGTGCAGGCAGCCTTATACTGTATATGATTTCCATAAAACACTAAACATCCTGTATGGAGATAGGGCTCTAATACAGATTTGTGATTTTCAGTTCTCTTATTAACCACAAGATACATTTTTCATAAATTTTTCATAGATAAATGTGCCCCGCTAAGCAGAAACTGTAATCTCTCTTTGAGGCTGCCCAGCAGAAGACAGATAGCAGCTCTCAGATGTCAATACATATCCTCACAGTTCAAACTCAACTCTCCAATATTAGTAATCTCAACGTGCATGGTTAGAACCAATATGAAAAAAAGTGCCCTGTATATGAATTATTCTCCTCCTATCTCCTCCCTACACTCTGTCCCTGTCCACCTTGCCTGCTTGGCATGTCAGCAATGTAGTCTGAGGTGCCTGAATAAACCACAGTTATTGAGATGACAACATTATCATTCCTGTCTTTCACCAAACCTGTCATGAACAACCTTCTCCACTGACTCACTGGCGTGTGAAATAGCCAGAACGCAGAGCAAAGACCCTGCAATCATTAGGACATAAATCAGCTGAAAATGTCATTAGCGGCGGATTTGAATGTGGATGAAAATAAACTCAGGCTGAATAAGGGACTGGGAAACTGCTAAAGGTCAGCCAGAGAGAAGTGGCCTGTGGCATAAAGCTGTGATGAGTAATAGTCCCTTCAGTCCCAGGCATCTCTCTTTGTAGTTGGGGCTCAGCCTCGCTCTGGTAGCTATACTGATAGAGATGAATAATAACATTGTTTATCGCTGGTTCCATAAACCAATCTATGATAGTGTTTTGTGACATCAACCACTCAGAACCTATAAGGTATCAAGGCCCATGGGAAAGATACTGTATGTATGCAACACATCCAAGAGTCTGCCTCAATGACATATTTTTCATCATGTCAGAGATATTATAGTATATGTGTAGAAAAGGCCCATGGAGTTGGTGGATTAATCATTTAATTCATGGCCACTTGCTCAGTTGGGCCATGGGCGCTTTAATTAGGTCAGGTGGAAACTCATTAAAAGGAGGAAATCGCCATCGCCCGACCTCGCTGCTTTCTCTTCCTTAACTCCATCTAGTCCAGACATTCTGTTCGTCCATGAATCCACGTAAATCCACCGAATCTGTGACCTTTCATCTGAACTATCTGTTGTGATCGGGAGAGCGGGCCATCAGTTATTGTTTATAGTTATTACCGTGGAGCAGGGCTTGGAGCGCATGCTTCAAACCTATTGCGTAATGTAAATGGTCAATGATCACGGCCCTACAGATCAGCACAGGCCAATTATGCTATCGATATATGGTTAATATGTACATGTAATTACATGTACATATGAAGACAAACTTGAAAGGATGAAATATGAAACATCATTATWGTTTGCTGAACTGATCAATTCTGACATCGAACTGATGGAGATTATAGATTGAATAACCGACCACGGATTGAATTATTTGTATTATTATTCTCCTGATTATGATGAATAATTATGAGCCTAAATGACTCAATGATGATTCCTATTGACTTCTTATTGAACTGAATTGCTGAATTACCTAATTGAATTACCTAATGAGAATGATTGTTAGGATTTGACCTTTGTGATTATGAATTTGATTGGATACATGTTATTCTGTTTCCTTTGTTATGCAGCACAGACAGACTACCCAGTAAATATACCACTTTATGGTTAAAGGAATTCCTGCCTCAGTCTCATCCATTCCTCTGTCACCTGACCCGTGACACCTGTTCACCTTCACTGTCAGTCATCCTACCTGTCCAGCTACCCACACAGATTCCAATAATCTTTCAATATGTGTTTATCGATCTCTCTAATCAATACTCCATAGTGGCATTCATCCCTAACCTTGCGTTGTAATGGTCTTTTCATGCATTATCACTTGCTGTAAGCATTCAAAAAAGATTGCGGCTACATAAAGATGCCTATGAATGCATTCATGATACATTGGAAATGGGTAGTGACGATTTTTTTCTAACCAACCTTAAATGGTGATAAGGGGCCACACTACACCGCTCATATGAGGTCATTGCTAATGGAGAATTAGTGAGTAAGTTAGGATTGCAAAGACTGTTAAGAAGGTACCCTTTGGTATGAACACAGCCCGGCTTGGGAACCAGCCGACGAAAGATGAGGAATTAAAGTACCCCAAAAACATGAACGCTCATTGGTCATTTTTGTTTTCTCACACACCACCCCTTCCTTCTCTGCATTTCTTTTACCGCAGGAAAACAGATTATAGGGAAGTTAGAGAGGGTGACTGGGGACCTTCATTCAACATAATCAGTCAATGCTGACGCGTGTGCAACTATGGGGCAAAACAGAGGCTTAGATTGTTGACGACATGTACAAAATTAACGAATGGCAGAAATCAACGCAGTTGAGCATTAGATGATATTTGTTAATCACTGCATACATTTTTACTAAACAGTACGTTCTAAATAGTATGTAGTACGACTAGTACACAGTAGGCCAATGCAGTTTAAGTAAGTAGTAGGCAAGCCAAATTTCAAACACAGGCATTTCCTGTTCTTATTTACAATAAAAGTGACTCCAAATGTCCCAATACATTATTTACCATTCATTTCTATTGGGCACATAGAAATGACCAAAAATGAAATGACCAAAATAAACTGCAGATGTGCATCCAACAAGTTTGTAAAGTCACAACCTTGATGTAGTCATTTGCGTGCTAGGAATATGCAGTGGCGACCCGTCATTCATGGCAGGTGGGGTAGAGCACCTGTTTTGAGCCCCAACTGTTTAAAAAATAAATCATAATAATTGAGTTAATAAAGCCGCATACAAACGGTTTCTTTTTTGCTTTCTTGAATAAGGCAGCTCCAAAATGCAGGTGTCTAGCCAAGCTCAGTGCTTTCTGTGGTGGAGGGGCAGCCAGCGGAAAATACAGAGCGTAGGTGTTGGTAGTGTTCTCTAGATGTGCCGTGATTGACTCAGTGTTCTGTCAATCATTGGGACACTACGGCACCGCAAAAACTACAGAAGAGCTCGAAAATTCAAGACTCTTGGGTGCTGCCACAGATTTACATTAGAAGTGCCCATCCAAGAAGGCTCAAAGTCATTGTCCATTGATAAAATTAACTCAAATCATGTTATAGCTACCGTAGCTTTGATTGATCATACTTCCAAAATCTTAGCTAGCAAGCTAGACAAGCAGTCATCATCATGAATAAAGTTGACAATCTACTGGCAAATCCTTTTCTATCCTTGTCATATGACGAGAAATTACAGATAAAATGTATCGGTGCTCATCGACCATTGGACATAAACATTACACAACAAGTTGGAAGTGGAAGTGGAAGGAATCAGTGGCTAACTGCAAGTGTTGCAAAGCAATCACTAGCCTGCTATTCAATGGAGAAGGTGTGTGGTTCAAGTCTGGGTTTAAGTGTCTCTTTTCCAAGCCTAAAAGGATAAACATTCACATGCAACACCATGGGCCAGAAAAGGTTGAATACATTGGCCATGCTGTCAATCCAGCATGACCTCTGCCGCGTTCAAAAGACATGGAAACTCTGTACTGGGAAATCTCAGAAATCTCAATCTTCAGTGAGTTCAAGACAACTGGGAAATCAAGTTTTGAACAGTCATCCAACTCGGAATTCCATGTTGGGAACTCAGGCCTCTTTCTAGAGCTCTGACCTGAAGATCACTGATGTCATGKTTCAACCTTGTTTTTTCCAGAGTTCCCAGTTGTCTTGAAAGCATCATAAATCCAGAGAATGCCAGGAAGGACTGCCACACCACCTTCCTGTTCAAGTGAGCACAGCACAACAAGGTGAGTCCAGAAATGTCTTATATGCTGCTGCATAAATTATGTAATATGCCAGGGAGATACGTATACTGTAGCTAAGAAAGTAATACTAAGTATATGTTGTGTAGTAACAGTTAGTAGCCCATATGCCTCACCCTAATAATTTGGTCCCTTTCCCCCTCATAACTTAGCCTACTGTTCTGACTTGGTGGTGCACAAATAGCCAATAGCCTGTTTTAGAGAAATATCATCATCAAATATTGTAAGAGCTTTCATTGACTGCTTATATGCCCCTTGGTTCTGACTTGTTGTACAGGGAGAATACTGTAAGAACGGCCCATGTTCTCAATTCTGTTGCTGTACATTTTAAAAGTGCTGAACAATTAGTTATATTGACTACGTCCTTTTTAGATTGCTCATTAATGTCTTAATTGAAATTACGAATTGCCTCTTATCCGCTCATTGTTCCCTTATGCCATAGTTTGTACATTTCAATTGTCATTAGAAACCACATTTGTTTAACCTATCACATCTATAAACAGTCAACTTATTAATCATAACCTCGTATCATATCATCATTCTGAACAGTCGTAGCCTCCTGCATCTGCCAAAACCACTGCCTTCAGTACTACACAAATTGGTTTAATTAATTATTTATTAGCTAACTAAATGGTAACACAGGATAAACATACACACTTAATACATTAGAAACAGGTCCCTAGCGGACTGATACAATATGGCGGCTTGTTACAAAAGGGATGGGGAGGGGGAGGACAGAGTTACAGAGACATAATAGTTTGGTACAGTTTAGAAACTACTCTCACAGTAATCATATACTTTGCACACGAACTGCCGCCTGCTTGGAGTAAGAAATCATGAATGTATTTACGTGTAAATGCCTTGGTTCTTAGTGTATTTCTGTCGGAACCAGGCCTTCTTGGAAAGGGTGTTGGGCCTTTTTGCGGCACGCTTGTAAGGCTCTGATTGTCCAAAAGGGGTCCCCACCCATCTTCTACTGTTGTTCTCCTATGCTGTCATCTGGTATCCGGTGAATTGTCGTGTAGTCCTGAACAGAACTACAGAGTTTATTCTACTTCCATTCACTCTGGAAAGTGCTTCTTTGAAGATAGGCTAGACAGCCGTGTCGATGTTTCCCAATGGGGTGATGAGAGTAGTAGAATGGTCCCACTTAAATTCGCTTTTCTAGATACCTTACTTAGGACAGCTAATCAGCCGTACCAGTGATTGTCTGGGAAGTAACTTTATTGTCTCTACCTCGTATTGAGATTCAAAGTTTAAACCAGTTTAAACGTGAGCTGCAGCTCAACGTCTTTCTGGTCTGATATGTTAATTCTTAACCCATAATTTTATACAGTTCTTCAAAAGGGGCGGTTCCATCCGGCTGACACGCTCTCTGACCTCACTCAAGGTGGCAGTGACTACTTGTACAAAGTTATAGAAACAATTTCCTCTTATAGTTTCTAAAATCACATCCCTCTCTTAATGAAAACACTTTCATCATTGTTCATATTTCATGCACAACGCATCGGATGGACACTTCACACAAAGTGTGCATACTTTTCAAGTTATATTATTTCCTTTATAACATTTTTAATGACATCACAAATAACAACCAAACCAACATCAGTGTTCTTTTAGGTCACCTCTGGCCATTCCCCACATTCTATGTTCGAAATATTGTTCCAGTATTCGCTTTAGAACATGTTAGTGTTTCGTCGGGAAAATGTCTGTTGAAACAAAGACTCATTCCTTAGGTGAATTTGGAGAGGGAGATAGTTGAATCTTCTGTCCTTGATTTACCACAGGGCGTAAGCTGTCAAGCCCCCACCAGTTTCCTTCTCTCCCCTCTGCGGGTGAGAGCGGGTCTGGTTGAAGTTATTTATTGCAAAGCTGATCTGACCTATTTGGATCCTTACAGAACAGTCATGACACTTGACATGGAACAATAAGGAATAATAACTGTGCTACAGTTTAGTGCCAGATGTACCATATGTGGATGAGGCCCGTGGGAGGAATTACCCACACTTAGAGCTCATATGTAATCAAATCAAATCAAATAAAAATTGTCACATGCACCGAATACAGCAGGTGTAGGTAGACCATACAGTGAAATGCTTACTTACAAGCCCTTAACCAACAATGCTTTAAGAAGTTAAGAAAAACATTTAAGTAAAAAATAGATTAGTAAAAAAAATAGAAAGAGTAACAGATAATTAAACAGCAGCAGTAAAAAAACAATAGCGAGGCTATATACTGGGGGTGCCGGTATAGAGTCAATGTGCGGGGGCACCGGTTAGTCGAGGTAATTGAGGTAATATGTACATGTAGGTAGAGTAAGTGACCATGCATAGATAATAAACAGAGTAGCAGCAGCGTAAAGAGGGGTCTGGGTAGCCCTTTGATTAGCTGTTCAAGAGTCTTATGGCATGGGGGTAGAAGCTGTTAAGAAGCCTTTTGGACCTAGACTTGGCGCTCTAGTACCGCTTGCCGTGCGGTAGCAAAGAGAACAGTCTGTGTAATAATATATTTTCTCTCTTCCACAATGAGCCATCAGCAGTGAAGTGCCCTGTAGGCCAACGATCTGAGTGGATAACTCATAAAGGCGTTGAGTCACTATCCAAGGCTAATAATCCATACAAACTTGAAACTTAATGACAGACAGTGCACACACTCAGCCAGATAGCCCAATATGCTGGCAGAGGCAGGGTAGTGCAGCGCTCCACAGGACTCATTAAGTCCCATTGCAGTAATGAGCCTGTGAGGAATCTCTGCAGTGACATGTTGACACACATAAGCCTGCATCTGTTCCCAAGAGATAGGCCTGTGAATTGTGGGTGTATAAATATATACCTTCACGTTTTAGGGCAAAAGAGACTGGGGTAGGAACGTTGTATGCATTAGAATATACACCATTTGCAAACATTTCAATGTTGGGGGAAATTGTGGATAGTTCTATTTGAGATGCCTCATGCAATGGTATTAACTAGTGAGGTTTGACCAGAAATCTAACTTAGCAGTTGCTTGAGAGTGAGGTTTAGTTACAGGCCCATATGGTCCGCCAGGATATTTTAAATTCTGGAAAGTTTAGTTTAGAACACTGGCATCATGATGTAGTGTTAAATTATTCCATGTCTCTAAACTGTGCCAGTAACAGAACTGGGGGAGGTCTGGCTGTACGGGCTAGAAATGGTTGTTGTTCATACTGAACTTCGAGCCAGGCGATGGTGTGCATAATAGGGTTTTTGACAAGTAACGGATGGTTTAGAGAGGAGGGGTAAAATAAAAATAAATACAAACCTCAACTCAGTCTGTACCAGTGAGGTAATAAACCCCTTTCCTACATTTTAGTTCTGAAATATTTCTGGCCATTCATTTCTGGTGGAAAGACACTGAGCTTGTGTACACCACCCAACCAATCAGTGGCTAGATCCCAGTTAGGAGAGGCACACAGATGATGCTTGTTTAATTCCAAATCGTATGCATGGTTCCATTGTTCCTGTCCATATTAACAACTTATTAGTCATTCATTGATTTATTTTGAGCAAATACTCATGGGAGATGATTACGAAACTGTACGTTTACAAACTCCGTCCTCTAGTCCCTACCCCCTAAAACACTAAAACATACTGTGTCTCTGAAGCTGACTTACTTGCTTTTTAATGTTGTAATTTTCCCCCAGACACTACATAGCTTTATAAATACCTTCAGAGAACAACATTCCAACATGAAGGAATCTTGTGTCTGATTGATAGAAATTAGATTTAAATGGTCTTCATGCAAATGAAGGGAAGTTAGGAACCAATATACACAGGCAGTTAGGAAAGCTAAGGCTTTTTCAAGCAAAAATTTGCATCCTGTAGCACAAACTCCAAAAAGTTCTGGGARACTGTAAAGTCCATGGAGAATAAGAGCACCTCTTCCCAGCTGCACTGAGGCTAGGAAACACTGTCACCACTGATAAATCCAGTATAATTGAGAATTTCAATAAGCATTTTCTACGGCTGGCCATGCTTTCCACCTGGCTACCCCTACCCCCGGTCAACAGCTCTGTACCCCCCACAGCAACTTGCCCATGCCTCTCCCATTTCTCCTTCACCCAAATCCAGATAGCTGATATTCTGAAAGAGCTGCAAAATCTGGACCCCTACAAATCAGCCGGGCTAGACAATCTGGACCCTCTCTTTCTAAAATTATCTGCTGAAATTGTTGCAACCCCTATTACTAGCCTGTTCAACCTCTCTTTCGTATCGTCTGAGATTCCCAAAGATTGGAAAGCTGCCACAGTCATCCCCTTCTTCAAAGGGGGAGACACTCTGGACCCAAACTGCTACAGACCTATATCTATCCTACCCTGCCTTTCTAAGGTCTTCAAAAGCCAAGTTAACAAACAGATTACCGACCATTTCGATTCCCACCGTACCTTCTCCGCTGTGCAATCTGGTTTCCGAGCTGGTCATGGGTTCACCTCAAGGTCCTAAACGACATCATAACCGCCATCTATAAGAGACAATACTGTGCAGCTGTTTTCATCAACCTGGCCAAGGCTTTCGACTATGTCAATCACCACATTCTTATTGGCAGACTCAACAGCCTTATTTCTCAAATGACTGCCTCGCCTGGTTCACCAACTACTTCTCTGATAGAGTTCAGTGGGTCAAATTGGAGGGCCTGTTGTCCGGACCTCTGGCAGTCTCTATGGGGGTGCCACAGGGTTCAATTCTCAGGCCGACTCTCTTCTCTGTGTACATCAATGATGTCGGTCTTGCTGCTGGTGATTCTCTGATCCACCGCTACGCAAACGACACCATTCTGTATATCTCTGGCCCTTCTTTGGACACTGTGTTAACAAACCTCCAGACGCAATGCCATACAACTCTACTTCCGTGGCCTCTAACTGCTCTTAAATGCAAGTAAAACTAAATGCATGCTCTTCAACCGATCGCTGCATGCACCTGCCCACCCGTCCAGCATCACCACTCTGGACGGTTCTGACTTAGAATATGTGGACAACTACAAATACCTAGGTCTCTGGTTAGACTGTAAACTCTCCTTCCAGACTCACATTAAACATCTCTAATCCAAAATTAAATCTAGAATCAGCTTCCTATTTCACAACAAAGCATCCTTCCCTCATGCTGTCAAACATACCCTTGTAAAACTGACCATCCTACCGATCCTCGACGATGTCATTTACAAAATAGTCTCCAACAAATTGGATGCAGTCTATCACAGTGCCATCCGTTTTGTCACCAAAGCCCCATATACTACCCACCACTGTGACCTGTACGCTCTCGTTGGCTGGCCCTCGCTTCATACTCCTCGCCAAACCCACTGGCTCCAGGTCATCTACAAGTCTCTGCTAGGTAAAGCCCCGCCTTATCTCAGCTCACTGGTCACCATAGCAGCACCCACCCGTAGCACGCGCTCCAGCAGGTATATCTCACTGATCACCCACAAAGCCAATTCCTCCTTTTGCCGCCTTTCCTTCCAGTTCTCTGCTGCCAAATGACTGGAACGAACTGCAAAAATCAGTGAAGCTGGAGACTCATATCTCCCTCACTAGCTTTAAGCACAAGCTGTCAGAGCAGCTCACAGATCACTGCACCTGTACATAGCCCATCTGTAAATAGTCCATCCAACTACCTCATCCCCATACTGTATTTTTTTTWTTTATCTTGCTCCTTTGCACCCCAATATCTCTACTTGCACATTCATATATACATATATGTAACGGTAGTCTTCGTCCTCCTCGTCTGAGGAGTAAGAAATGTCGGACCAATACGCAGCTTGGTGAGTATTCATATTTATTAGAATACTTTCAATAAAGAACAAAACAATAAACAGACGAAATAAACGAAGATGCAACAGTCCCGAACTAGTGAACACTAAAACACACGAACAGGAACACAGTAACAGGAACAATCACCCACAACCCACAATACAAAACAGGCTACCTAAATATGGRTCCCAATCAGAGACAACGACAAACACCTGCCTCTGATTGAGAACCATATCAGGCCAATACATAGAAATAGACAAACTAGACATACAACATAGAATGCCCACTCAGATCACACCCTGACCWAACAAAACATAGAAACATACAAAGCAAACTATGGTCAGGGCATGACAATATATATATATACATATATATATATTCTGCACATCTACCATTCCAGTGTTTAATTGCTATATTGTAATTACTTCGCCACCATGGCCTATTTATTGCCTTACCTCCCTTATCCTACCTCATTTGCACATACTGTATATAGACTTTTTCTACTGTATTATTGACTGTATGTTTGTTTATTCCATGTGTAACTGTGTTGTTGTATGTGTCGAACTGCTTAGCTTTATCTTGGCCAGGTCGCAGTTGCAAATCAGAACTTGTTCTCAACTAGCCTACCTGGTTAAATAAAGGTGAAATAAAAATAAATAATAATTACGGGACCAGAAGACGTGTCAGGATGGGTACATTTTCATCTGCAGTGTTCTGTAAACACTCTGTGTTTTGGCTTGTTGTAATGGGATCCATGTATCTCTCTGCCTGTCTAACTTTCTCTTGATACTGTACAAATGGCCACATTGTGTGCTGTTCTTTCAAAATATTAGTCAGCTTCAGAAGAGATATGGACATGAATTACACTGCACATAAAATCCCAGGACGGATATTACAGAGYGGTATACTACAAAGCAGGATCAACGAGTTACCCAGCTGACTTAGATAAACAACCAGAAGTAACTATAGATTTTCTGATTCATTAACAAAGCTAAACTTAGATATGTGTTTTTGGTTGTTGAGTCAATTGGACCATGCCCATTTCAAACGTATCTTTCCTGAAAAATAAAAAGTTATTTCAGGATATTTAGGCAATTTAGCTGGCTAACTCATTGCTTCTGTTTTGTAATATACCTCTCAGGCCTTGACTAAAATTGTTTACTGTTATAAGGATGACTTGTGGTGACACATTAAAGGGCATTGATTATAGAAATGAAAGTGCTGCTTCTCACTCAGCTGTGTTATGATACATATAAAAGGAGGTGAGATATTTCAATAGAAGTGGTACTTCAGCCTCCTATTGTGTTATGTTATATGATCCTTTCTATCCATCTCTCCTGGAGGAGATGACATTTGCACAGAGTTCACTTAGTCTGTGTGACTGTTCTGGGAGTTAGCACTCCTCTTCTGCCCTGGCACTCTGTTCTTCCTCTCCAACTCCCCAGAGTCCTCCCTAAAACCTTCTCTCTCATTCTCTTTCTCTCTCTCTTTCTCTCTTTCTCTCTTTCTCTCTTTCTCCATCAGCTAGACAGGCCTCCATTCCATTCCATCCGCTGCTGGATAATTTGCTGTAAATGCCTGTGATATGAGTCAGGGCTTTATAACTTCTCCTTTTTGAGAAGTGCCAGGCTGTCATTGTACATTTGTTCTTAATTGACATGCCTGGATAAATACAAATAAATAAAAAAAGATTAAATACAAACCAAAATCTTTGCTGAAGTGAAAACAAACTTTGAATCAACAACTCCAGACTAGCCACCTTTCCACAGTTTGTTTATGCCAGAATCTTAGTATCTGTATATCTGAAAGTCAGATAATTGTGTACGTCTGTGAATAAATGTGCGTAAATAGTTGTTATGTTTCACATACAAAAACAGGAGCCAGAGAACTGTAGAAACCAACTTGACCCTGGACACATACTGTTATCAAATGAGATCTGTGAAATGTATTTATTTTTCCAAAATGTTCTCTGTTTGAACAGATTCCTTGCATAAAGTGCTCTCTTGCTGAGTTATTGGGATCTATTGATAATATGTTGATGTCATAGGAAGTTGTCATATTGTTCCCCTCTGCGTTATCAACTGACTGTAACTATGCTCATTGTGTACAGTAGTTAACCTGGATTCTCAAGGGAACATAATCTGGTGTTCTGTGGTAACCCTGGGTCATCACAGAGCATTGGTCCCTGTGGTTTTATTTCACATGGATATTATGTGGTATTAGTGGTTCTGGTTAAATCATCTATTAGCGCCAGTGGTGAAATGGAGCCGGAGCTACCTAGAGCCAGGCTCATGCACTTTGGGTCAAAAACAGAGTCAGGCGGACACCTTACGGGTCCAAAGAGGTACTAACCCAAAAGTACTAACCATAACCTTAACCTTAATCTTGGCATAACCCTAACCCTAACCGTATGTTCAACCCTGGCTCAACCCTTACCCTAACCCCTCCAAATACGACTCCTCCACGTCTGAATTCACAATTGAACCCCTGATTAGCGCCATTACATTGCCATACAATGTCCGATGTCATACAATGCTGGAACTTAACCAAAAACCAACCAAGACATTCAAGTAAAATATCCTACTAAAACCAACCAAGACATTCAAGTTAGGTATCTTACTAACAGAGACTGCAGATGAGTATTTGACTGCAGGAAGGATTATGGCRCRAAAGTCTCTATTTTGACAGTATTTCCCAGCAAGTCTTCTTATTGACTCCCTTGTGTGACACTGCGTCCATACAGGATATTAAAAACCACAGGTGTGCACACAGTCCTGCTTGTTTGGCGCACAATGCATCGCTCATGTAATTTCTTGGAATAATGCTCAACGCACTGTGTAGATGGTCTTCGATAACCCCATGAGGCAAATACATTTGTCGAATCATAAGAGAAATCTGTCTCTAGCATTGATTGATGAGTGGAAGGGAGTGAGGGTCAAGGGGTGTACTGGACTATTACCTGAACTGTGGATTCAGCACAACAAAAACAAACTTAATAACACCGACAGAAAGGAGCACATTTACACATCACCACTCAATAGGCCATAATATCTCAATTCATCCCCAGTCTGTAGAATATACACTGCGGCCTACATTTCCCACTACCATCATTGGCACTGTTGTTGGGAATGTAGCGTGCTTGAGTGTATATCACATGTAACGTTACTGAACAAAATATACATGTTGGTCCAACGCCCCTACCTTTTTTTTAAGGTAGCTGTGACCAACAGATGCATATCTGTTTTCCCAGTCATGTGAAATCCACAGACTAGGGCCTAATTCATTTATTTCAATTGACTGATTTCCTTATATCAACTGTAACTCAGTAAAATCTTAGAAATTGTTGCATGTTGCGTTTATATATTTTTTGTACTGTATGCATCGTATGATGTACAGGGTATGTGTGTCTGTGTGCACAGTGCATGCGTGTTAATGGTAAAGTGCTTATTTGTATATATCAGAGTGTGGCTTGAACTGGGTGTTTGTGCTGTGCTGAATCCAAGCCTCCATTAATAGTCTCATTCATCAGGTTTCCATCCCTCTCCTGCCTGCAGGGTCCCTGGGACAGACTGAACTCAAACCATATGCTCTGGCTCCTCCCCTGCACTGTGCATCCATGTAAAACTTCCCCTGATCCCCTCTCATCTACTCTGAAGTGTTTTCCACATGCGTGATATTTTCCCTTTGTCCCTTGTGATTGGATCACTCCCTGCAGCACCTTACAATGAATGAAAATGCTGGGTCAACATCGAGGCTGCACCTGAGGGGGTTTTGGGGTTAGCCGAAACAATGCCCGAGAGATGTAATGGCAAAATGATCACTGTCTGGTTTTTACCATTCGATGACGTGTCCTGAGTGTTGCAGTCTATCAAAGTTGTGCCTGATTGTAGAGTGATTGAACATTGTGGATACGTAGATACTTCCTCAGTCTACTCTCTCAGTCCCCAGTGGAAAGCTGGGTTCTATAGCATTTCTAAATGATGTGTTCAATGATAGATCAATGAATCAGCGATACATCTTCATGATTATTAATTCCTGCTTTTAGTCCACACAAGTCATCATGTAACCAAATAAATTGTCATATATGCCTAAGACATAATATTAGCATATGAAATTGTACTATGAAATTGGTCAGAGACAATTATATGATTTTAAGGTTCAGAAATCAGACTGTTTTCCTGGCTTGATAAGTGCAATTACCCCCCCCATCCGTATAGGCTATTTTTGGCTCAACCTCAGTGCTTGAACAATGCACAACAAAGGCATATCTAAACAATCAAGGGAAGGGTACAGTTCACTTTCCTTGTAATGCCACTAAGTCTGATTAACAATCACTCTCCATTTCTATGAAATATAATCTTTCATTTGATCTAGCAGTGGCATTTCTTCTTGATCCCCGAGGTCAATGGGCCGTCCCCATTGGGGGTAAACAACTTATCCTGCGCCGCAATCATGGGACAATTTGGGAGCTTCCAGGACATCCTATTTGCATGGGTTTGTGTATCAAGGGACGCAAGTTAAATCTTTGTTTATTCCAGTTGGCTAATGCTGTATCAAAACAAGAGCAGGGGGGAAATAAACTATGCTGGCTGCACTGCAGCCTACGGGACGCCTGTGAAGAGGTAACTAGCCCAAACAAACAGCAGCTCCTCTGATTGATTCACCGTCCCTGGGAATCTGCTGTGAACAGGGCTGTCAACAGCAGCCGAGGCTTGATTGATCAATCACATTGCTCTGACACCCTCCACAATCTCTCTGTGGTACCTGGAGCTGGAGGACTCTTGTGCAACAAGTGTACAAGTAATCAGAGGTGTAATCAACTGCTGGGTCAATTCAGAAACGCCTTGAGATCTAATGCCACCAATCAAATATGGTTTGTCTACAGCAGTGAAGGCCATCATACTGAACATATTGAACCCTGTTCTGCATCCAGTGGCCATCTCTTAAATACACTTAGGCTTCAGAGTGAGAGAGTGTTTACGTACAAGGCGCTTATCTAACTGAGTGACTGCAGATGTCAATACCACTTCAGAAGATTTTCACCCCTCGGCAATCAAACACCTCAAACTGAAAAAACATAACTTATCAATGTCATTAGCATTGAGCATAATGTGTGAGCAGGTCCTTTGGGAAAACATAGTCTGACAGACGACTGCTCAGCGGGTGTATCAGTCAGAGTTCCTTGGTGTGTTGCTAACCATGATTGGATCTTTCTTAAGGTACTTTCTAAATATCCATAAAGCTCTCTAAGTTACCCCACTGACTTAACCCTTGTAAAACACCAATGACTCTAGAAGCTCCTTTACCATCAGTCCCATCCCAAARCTTAGCTTACAGAGAACATCTGACAAATCTCTCCTATTGGAATGCGTGTCTGAGTTCTTTTTTTGCAAAAATACTGGTGGGGCTCACAGCCTTGCACTTTGAACCGCACTTTTAACTAGGTCTGAGGAACACGTCATGGCGTATGCCTATTTTTCCTATGGGGAACTGGCCATGCCTCCAGATGCCTTGGCATTTAGCGGCGATGCAGTAAATCACCTAACGGCTGAGAGACAATCAGAGTATGATAATGAGCTCATTTTCCCTGTACCACTTGGGTGAGGTAACTAATGCTTCAATCTGCAACATCATCATAGGGCATGTTATCATGATGCTCTGTTGTCGACATTGCTGCAGATGCAGTATTGGAAGGATAGGCCCATGCACAGCGTTCGAAGCAAAGCGGCACCAGAATAAATACTGTACCTATGAGATGATGGGCAAGCCGGCCAACAACTTGACAGGAGAGTTGAAAAGGTTTCTGGATGTGAAGTGAGACACTGGTTGCTTTGACAGGCTCTTGGCTTAAGTGTTTGGAGTTATTCACCCTGTGTCTCTAGACTTCAGTCTGTCTTGTGACCAGAGAGGACCCAGCAAACAAAGACATTATGCACCGTTCCTATTATGTCGCTTTAAGAGTTTCGGGGAGGCATCATCCCTCTGACGTTCTGAGAATGTTCTAGGAACATTAAAACATGACATTAACCTCTGGACCATAAGACGACATTCAGTACAGATCCCCGTTAGGTTGCAGTATAACGTTATAATAAGGTATTTTGATGTTTCCTATTTGGGTCTGATAGGACGTTATCCATGGGACATTTCCTTATGGTCAAGGGGACGCCACATGATGGTCCATGGGGAATTATGGTTTAGCTCCCTGTAAGTTACCAGGACGTCATTGAAGACCATGTCAGGACCTTTTTAGGACGTTGTCAGAACTTTCATTTTACTAGTCTTCGGGACGTCACGTGATGGTTCCAGGTGTCCTAAACCATTATAAATAAAGTAAGGAAATAGTATGGGGTTTTAAGGTAAGTGGTATGCTGTTCAACTAAAATAGTGTGAAAAAGCTTTAATCAATGACAAAATAATAACATTTGACATGATCACTTAGTACTGACTTTTCAACAAAGCACCACAAAGTCTGGAGTATTCCCAGAAGTCCCCTACATATTCATTACTAATAATACATCTCTGCACTTAGCAGGAGAGTGCTATCTGCACTGCTATTTTAGTTATCAGTTAATCTGACTATTCTCTCGTCATTGATTGAATTGACTTATTTCAGCAATTTGAGAGTTTCTGTATAGTTGTTTAGTATTGGTGAGGCATATGATTTTGTTTTAATGTTACTCCTGAATCACTATGATAAATGTAATAGGTTTTCTTGGGTGTGTTTTTAACTGAGATTTACTATGAAGTGCAACGTGTAGGAATACAGGTGAACTCGAAACAGTAATTGAAACAGACATGGTGGCGTAGCAGGAAGATCAGAACGCTGTGATCCAAGAGGTTGTGAGTTCAAATCCCAGGTTACGACATGTTAAATAATAATTTGTGTATAAATGAACATTAACAATGTAATCATGTGTGTCAAATATGTATGTTAAAAGCAAAGTGTGTGTGGGGGGGGGGGATGTCCCTAACATTGCCAACAGACAGAAAGCTGTGAATGAATCAATGGTTCACCAGCAGGGCCTTGATGGCCTTGACAACAGTAACAAGGGGTATGTGTAATGAAACTAGTGCGCGTGTGCCCTGTTTGGAACGTTTTTTTATTGGGGGGGAGAACTTTTCTTTGCAACCATCAGGTGACATCCACGGAACGAGCCGGGATAAGAGCGTCTTATTAACATTCTTGGTAACATCCCCGGGACAAACCAGGTACTATACAAAAACCTCCAGATAACCATGACACAACGTCCTGAGAACATTCTAAAATGATCTTTGGGGACGTCCCCGGAACAAACCAGGAACTAGACAAAACCTCCACATGACCATGAAACAACGTCCTGACGACTTTTGGCAACCATTTTGTGAGGTTCCGGAGATGTCCTAACAACAATTTTTGTTTGCAGGGCATATAATAGGAGTGCAACCTGATGAAAGAGTACACTTCTTAATGAATCCTTAAATCACAGTCCAACTGACAACACAAACATCATATACTGTAACTAATGGAAGACACTGCTGAGGAAGTGSACCCCAAAGATTTCATCCATCATTATGACATCAAGTAAACTAAACAAAGTCAAATACCAAACTATTTCCTGCAGGATTTAGCTCCTTTTTCTCAGCCAAAAGTCTGAGGGGTGGAATCATTTTATTTGTGCTCTGTTCTGCAGCCCATCCCCTTTGGCCAGATCGACTGTTCTCTAAGCTTCTGGACCAGACCCACATCTGTCCTTCCAGATCCCCTGATTTCAACAAACAGGCACACTCACAATAGAGCACAGGTGTCAGTCCATTAGATCTGTTATCAAAAACAAATTGTTTTGATTTAGGTCACAAAATCCAATGTGCATATTGCTGAGTTGTGGTTAGTGTCACACAGTTTTAAACAGTGACACATGCACTTCTGCTGAAACCAAAAGCCAGCTGATATGTATAATTGGTCCTTAATTGGTTCAAACCAATCATGGAAAAAAACAGTATCGACGATTATGTTGAAAATACATGCAAACCGTTGACCATTCAACCGTCCTGATTCTCATCTCTCCCACCTGCATAGCTTTATGAATCAACATGTGACTTCACCCTGCAAAACCCAGTGACCCCATTAGTAGGCATAAGGCCTTATGGGAAACGGATGAGAGTGTGAAACAATCGACATCATATGAAGACAATATGCACTTAAGATACAGTATACACATAACTGCCTACTTAACCTCCTCATTCCATTGTTTTCTTCTCACCCAAGTAACGTGATCACTCAGAAGCAATAACAGCACGGATCCTGGGAGCCTTGTTCAGAGATAAAGATGGAGATAAACAGAGCAGGGTGGGTCTGTGCATTAGGCTACACTTCACTCAACAGCTCGAGCTGCGCCTCGACCGGCACTGGATAAAGGCTAAATACTAAATGGAAACATGTTTTTTTCCTTATTTTGAGTAAAGAGAACAAAGAGAGTAATGTTATTAACATTTCTGGTACGACGAAACATGATGGTAAATTGTTTTGCCTAGTTACTATAATGTGAATGTATCAGTTGTTGCCATTTTAAGTCCCAAACATTTTTCGTTTTCAGCCGCAGAGTTGTGCATGTTAAAGCTGGGCACGTTCTGAATGGCGCACCTGCTGATCCTGGAATGGAGAGTCTGTGTAGAAGTGGAGTTTATGGGGGATATGGCTGGGAGTGAAGGTTGCAACTTCAAAGAAACCACTAAGAAAGTTTTATTCTAACCTGTTAAAAAGTCACCCTACCAATTCTTATGTCATGTAAATCTGAAATCTCAATTCCAAATAAAGAAATAATTTTGACATTTACAGTATTGTTATTGAAGTCCGAAAAACATTTATGAAGCACAAGAAGCCCTTTGTATTACTTTAAATCAAATTCTTTACTAGAATTTTCCACTTGAAAGACTCCCAATGACTTCATGTTTTCAATACTTTTGGATTTATAAGCGGTAGGCTTCCATCTGTCTGTTCAGGAGCTCAACGATTGGATGTCCAAGTCCCTTGTAAATAACATGGCATCATAAAGCTTTTCACTCAGTATTGCATGATACCAGATCACCCTGCCAAATGATTCAGTAGAGTATGTGCTCATCTGGAGTTCAGAGGCTACTACTGGGTCATAGTGAAAACGGCCAACAATTCATCTTTAGTCCGTTACCTCAGGCATACAGTAGCACTGAAACCTATTGAATCATAGGTTTGAAATAGATACACCATCTAAAATGAACAAAAAATGTAAGTGAGCAAGCAAATAGACTAATGTTTGCACGGAGGAGGGAAATAATACACAATATCTATACAGTAAAGAGTGTCTACAAAGTCTGACATAAAGATGGGCAACATCAGGCAGGTTTGGACGCCATCTGGATTTGGGGGTGCAATGTATCATTCTAGCCTTTCTGGAGATTGATGGGTTCATAGTGACCACCAATGCTCCTGGGTGTGTGTGTGTGTTGTTGGTTTTGTGTGTGTGTGTGTGTGTGTGTGTGTGTGTGTGTGTGTGTGTGTGTGTGTGTGTGTGTGTGTGTGTGTGTGTGTGTGTGTGTGTGTGTGTTGTGTGTGTGTGTGTGTGTGTGTTGGTTAGTCGTGGATGGAGATAAGTCTCAAGTGAGAGGAGGCATGGGAAATCCCACACTGTTCTTACTATCCTCCACGGGAGTCATTACATACAGTATATCCATATCTTTGGATCTCCTGATATGAGTATAGACCAAAACAGACCACAGATAACACTCAAATCTGGCTCTAAATCTGCAGTGATCAGCCCCTCTCATTAACTATGTGTTCCTCTTGTCCTTTTGTGGTCAGGCAGCGTCAGAGACGCCCTACTAATCCACACAGCTGGGTACTGTCATTCAGGATGGACTTCTGTGCAACGGCACACGAAGGAAAAAAAGAGAGCAGAAGGCTAACACTGCATCCCACACAGTGTTCTGAGTCGGGGAGGACTGACGAACGAGACATTTAGAATCATACTTTTCCCGCACAACCTTATATGGACTTCATTCATCAACAACCACGAATTGGCCAACATCTGGGTCATTTTGTAACTGAAGATTCAAGATAATTCATTGTGAAAATAATGACAAAATGAAGAGGATATAAATACTCAATGGAAAAAATGTTCACAGTGTGACAGAAAATCTAAATAGGACTAGTCACAGGGGTTTGATTGAATGGTCTTTAAAGTTTGGCTGGCTATTCTGTCCACACGCGTTGTTCCCTATCTCTCACGTACAACGATTTTCTCTCCTCAGATCCATCGACTGCAATGACTGCAACCTAAATTACAACTGTCTGTCAGCAGTAAGCCAATAGACCAGGCTAAAGGTCTTATGCACAAAACAGTGAGCGACAGAACACTATCTTCTATCTCTCTGGTTGAATGAGCTGGCAGGTAGCGATTCGGGTTTCACATTCCTTACTTCAGAACCACTGAGTTCGTTTTTGGCATTCCTCTATTTCAATGTGGGAGTTTATGTTTAACCATGCATCAAGATACCTACAGTATCTATATAGGATGGAATAATGGCTACGCAGTTCTCTGAATAGACTCCGCTACGGTAATAGAGTAGAGTGTAGGCACTGGGTGTTACATATCTGTGTGGAATGTTTCTGTGTTAACATAGAGTAAACACCCCAAAATACTGCACTCTTACGAAGATTTTATCACCTCCTGTACTGGTTTTATTTTTACGCTCTGTGTTTAAAACTGTACAGTCCTGTTTAAAGTCTCAACCAAGGCACCCACTGTGTGTCACTGTGATGTATCAGTAGTCCATTAGGGAATGATAAGGTTTACGTAGTCTGTTATTAGCAGAAGTTCCATACATTCTCGCTTTATTCCTTCCTGAGGGAAAAATTTGGGTTCAACCAAGGATACAGTACATGGCAAAACTCTGGTTTGATTTTGAAGATATTCAGTTATTTTAAATATTTTTTTATATTTAATCATTACTTTAAACTAAATGCTTCTTTTAGTTCACTCTATTTAGTTGCATTTGACTGCCAGTTGCCTCAATGGCCCCACTATCCTCTGTAGGAGATGGGGAGAACTGCAGCTACTGCAGTTTCTCAATGATTTGATTAAACACACACAAATATATCACATTGTAACTAGATGAAGACAGGGCATGATCTGTCAATCAAACAAATTACATTAATCCAATATTAAATAAAATGTATGACTAAGTCAGTCAGTGAGAGCAGGAAACACCTCGACATATGACGCACCAGTAGTCAGAATGTTTTTATGACGGAAATCTGACAACTCTTCTCATTTGGCTCAGTAGAAGAAATAAGAGAATCACGTCCATGGAATACATGTTTGGCTCAATATCTTAAGCAACCTGTTTGGGCCTTGATGACTCCAATACATTTTAATGTAACGAGGCAGAGGAATTTCCCTGTGGGGGATTAAATAAATCAGGCGCATGAGAATAACTTTGTGGTGAGGCAATATGAAGGTCAAAGGTGGCTGGAAAAGGAAAGGCGAGTTAGGTTGAGAATTTAGTAGAATCATTAAATCTATCATAAATAAACCCTACATGCTTTTTCAGTCAAATAYGAGAAAATAAGCTAATTATAAACCTGGTGATTTAGTTTATATTGTTTTATTGGACTGTGATGAGAGAGACCATCACTACTAGAACAGTCCCWACTGAATCATGCCGAACTGTGAGTGACCACAGAAATATTGATTGGATTTGAGCCTACCCACTGGGCAAAAACTGGTTGAATCAACGTTGTTTCCACGTCATTTCAACCCAAAAACTCTATGCGATGACATTGAATCAACATGGAAAACTCATTGAATTTGCAAAAACTCATCAATAAAAGGGCATTTCGTATTTATTTTCACCTTACTTTTAACCTAAATCCAATGACACAGTGACATGTTTTGTTGATTTCACGTTGAATTCACAATGGTTGACAACTCAGCCAAACGAAAATCAAAACTAGACATTGAACTGACATCTGTGCCCAGTGGGTTGTGAAATGTCTCAAAACAAGTGCTTACAGCCAACAACATAGTCAACCCCAATTTAAATTTGCTCACAGGCAATTTTCATAAGTACTGAAATGCAGCATTCAGCAAAATGTAGCTGCTAAATACGACACTATCAATTATGCATGTTAAAGTAATGAGACATGGACTCATGAGAGCAGCAGCTAACTGGACCACTGATACTGTATGATGTCTCAATAGGAGTTCATTAGACTGCAGCTTACCATGGGGCTCTACTACCTAATTGATTCCCATCACAGCCAGGAAGAAGCCCAGCCTATAAACAAGAGATGGTGTCCCGTGTGGACGAGCCCCAGACAGCAATTAAAACAGGATGCGGACGAGACCTGGAGGAAAAAGGCGTGGAGGACACAATTGAGCAAATCTTCACAATCAGGGCTTTCCCAGAATAGGCATCATGCTAGGTGCCATTCTGGACATRTTGTCAATGGGGACATCTGATCGTATTGGCTGCCATCCCTACAGGGGACATTGCAAATATCATTTTCCCACATAGCACATGTACAGGACAGGTGTAGGATCTTAATTTGTGGCAGTTTGCTACAGCAGGAAAATAATCCTTCAGCAACAGGAAATGTGAATTGTTATGTGGATTATAATTAATGGAAATGTTTGTCGGGGTTGATTCCTTTTTCGTAAGGGAAAATCTCATCTGAAATTTCAAAGTGGAAATTACAAACTACAGAAGCCTTTTTAAAGCTAAAATAAGTTTTAAAAGTCCCTGCATTGCAGGAAGGTTCTCCTGCAACATAGGGATCAAATTAAGATCCTACACCTGTAGCGCTGATGCCCTGTGGCCATCAGATTGCATATATGAAATAAATGATACATATTATGGTTGATGTTTAAGCACAAAATGAGGCAACGGGGTGAGGGAATTGAACTCTAGAGAAGAAAGGAGGTATAGCAATATGTAGAACTGTGATCCACATAAACATAGGAGGTAATCTGCTGAACTAACAGTTGACTGATGATGCTGTAAAAACAATTGATCAGGAGTGACGTGAGTCAGACTATCTATTGTGGTCTGAGACATCTTCAGACGTCTGGTGACTAGGGTCTCTTTCTCTTCCTGTCCTTTCAACAGATCTTAGAGTGGATTTATATTCTTAATGAAAACATGATTGCTTCTAAACGACATATAAATGAATCATCAATACACTTAAAATCACATTACACTACAGTAGTGTTACTCTATAGGGATGTATGTAGAACCATATAATTAGGAATTACAARTAGGATCTCTATGTGTAAAACCTACTCTCTCCATTCCTGCTGTTAGAAATGGATGTTCACCAAGTCTTCAATGGGAAACACCTTAAAGAAGCTTTTAGCGTCACAGACATGATGTTTAAATAACATCTATGTGGTTTTTTATTTTGTGTTTCAGGGAATATTATATCCCACACACTAGATTTACCACCAGTYGGGTGTGAAGAAAAACAGAAAGGCAGAAACAGAAAAATGTGTGGAAATCTCCACTGTAAAAATATGTCTCAGCAGTGTGTTACCAGCTCAAATAGGATTTCATTGGGATACTCCCATCAAAGGCTTTCAGACGGTTACACATCTAATAATCAGAGATCGTGTTCACGAGTGCTAGTAGAGAGGACTCATTACGTTTATATGACATAGAAACATAAATGGAGGAAGTATGTATTAACTGGTTTATTAGCATAGCCTTTGGTTTAGAGGGCAACAGAGACTGATAATCTGCACCATGGTGGAATCTAGCCGTATATAGTGAGAGTATAAAGCAGAGGAGAAGCAAACAGGCCGTATTAAGCCCTCTACTGAGTTCATGTATTTTGACCAGCATTATTACGCAGCATCGTAACACTGTCTATTCCATTCATTTTCTATTCATTTCAGGTCAGAAAAGACATGAGCTCTGTGCTGTAAAACAATTTCACAAATGATGCTTTCATGTTCTGCCCCTGAACAAGGCAGTTAACCCACTGTTCCTAGGCCGTCATTGTAAATAATAATTTGTTCTTAGCTGACTTGCCTAGTTAAATAAAAAATAAAAAAWAAWAAATTAAATGGCGCCGGAGCAGAAGGCAGACGTTTTACGTGCCCCCAACCGATTGTGTTTTTTTGTTCGTTTATCTGCGTTGTTTGTAACTTATTTTGTAACTATTTTTGTACATAATGTTGCCGCAACCGTCTCTTATGACCAAAAATAACTTCTAGACATCAGGACAGCGATTACTCACCACGGACTAGCAGAATCCTTTTTCTTCTTTCACGACTCTGACAAGCCTGAATCGGAGGATATACGAATCATCAAACAGGCAAAGCGTCAATACAGGACTAAGATCAAGTCGTACTACACCGACTGTGACGCACGTCGGATGTGGCAGGGCATGCAAACCATTACAGACTACAAAGTGAAGCAGAGCCAAGAGCTGCCCAGTGACACGAGCCTACCGGACGAGCTAAAGTACTTCTATGCTCGCTTCGAGGCAAATAACGCTGAAACATGCATGAGATCACCAGCTGTACCGGAAGACTGTGTGATCACGCTCTCTGCAGCCGATGTAAGTAAGACCTTCAGACAGGTCAACATTCACAAGGCCGCAGGGCCAGACGGATTACCAGGACGTGTATTGCGAGCATGTGCTGACCAACTAGCAAGTGTCTTCACTGACATTTTCAACCTCTCCCTGTCCGAGTCTGTAATARCAACATGTTTTAAGCAGACCACCATAGTCCCTGTGCCCAAGAACACTAAGGTAACCTGCCTAAATGACTACCGACCCGTAGCAATCACGTCTGTAGCCATGAAGTGCTTAGAAAGGCTGGTCATGGCTCACATCAACACCATCATCACAGAAACACTAGACCCACTCCAATTTGCATACCGCCCCAACAGATTCACAGATGATGCAGTCTGTATTGCACTCCACACTGCCCTTTCCCACCTGGACAGAAGGAACACCTATGTGAGAATGCTAGTCATTGACTACAGCTCAGCGTTCAACACCATAGTGCCATCAAAGCTCATCAATAAGCTAAGGACCCTGGGACTAAACGCCTCCCTCTGCAACTGGATCCTGGACTTCCTGACGGGCTGCCCCCAGGTGGTAAGGGTAGGTAACAACACATCCGCCACGCTGATCCTCAACACAGGGACCCCTCAGGGGTGCGTGCTCAGCCCCCTCCTGTACTCCCTGTTCACTCATGACTGCACGGCCAGGCACGACTCCAACACCATCATTAAATTTGCAGATGACACAACAGTGGTAGGCCTGATCACCGACAACAACGAGACAGCCTATAGGGAGGAGGTCAGAGACCTGGCCGTGTGGTGCCAGGACAACAACATATCCCTCAACGTGATCAAGACAAAGGAGATGATTATGGACTACAGGAAAAAGAGGACCGAGGATGACCCTATTCTCATCGACGGGGCTGCAGTGGAGCAGGTTGAGAGCTTCAAGTTCCTTGGTGTCCACATCACCAACAAACTAACATGGTCCAAGCACACCATGACAGTCGTGAAGCAGGCACGACAAAACCTATTCCCCCTCAGGAGACTGAAAAGATTTGGCATGGGTCCTCCGACCGCAAGGCACTACAGAGGGTAGTGCGAACGGCCCAGTACATCACTGGGGCCAAGCTTCCTGCCATCCAGGACCTCTATACCAGGCGGTGTCAGAGGAAGGCCCTGAAAATTGTCAAAGACTCCAGCCACCCTAGTCATAGACTGTTCTCTCTGCTACCACAAGGCAAGCAGTACCGGAGCACCAAGTCTAGGTCCAAGAGGCTTCTAAACAGCTTCTACCCCCAAGAAATAAGACTCCTGAACATCTAGTCAAATGGCTACCCAGACTATTCACATTGCCCCCCCCCTCCCCTCTCCCCACCACTGCCACTCTCTGTTGTCATCTATGCATAGTCACTTTAATTAACTCTACCTACTGTACATGTACATACTACCTCAACTAACCGGTGCCCCCGCACATTGACTCTGTACTGGCACCCCCGTGTATATATTGTTATTTTATACTGCTCCTCTTTAATTACTTGTTACTTGTATCTCTTATTCTTATCTGTATTTTTTGAAACTGCATTGTCGTTTAGGGGCTCGTAAGTAAGCATTTCACTGTAATACCTATTGTATTCGGCACATGTGACTAATAACATTTGATGTACTCTATACTGATATTGTACTCTATACTCATTGTTTGATGTGCAGAGAGGAGATATGAGGAAGTAGCCTCTGTTGACCCAACTCTCCATCCCAACTGTGATGGATGAAGCAAAAGCACACATATCAGTAATATCTGTATTGCATGAACTTTCCATACATACACAGTCCATGTATATGTATGACCAGATGTATGTCTCTGAGTATGACATATGCCTTAATTTCCTCTACTATACAACAATGGAGCAGAGAACATAATGATTTGAAGGCTTCCAGTCCTCTGTTCCAAAGGTTCTGGTCTGATATATGGAAAAGGATTATCAAAGAGGGACTCCTCTGACTCCTGTACAGAGAGCCAAGAGCATGAATCAGAGTTACGAGAAAGAGATCTGAACTCTGCTGCACTTAATGGAACAAGGGACAATTACTGAACCATAAAACCACATTTCAGACACTAATGTGTTGCTCTAATGTTCTGCTCGATTGATCACAGACTTGGCCCCAGAAAAAAGCTGGTCTTTCGGGGTTTTCTCTCCCAACCAGATGTTTTAAACCACTCTGCATCTTGGAAGAGGCCAGTTCATTTTGATAGTGGGAATACAAAGAATTTGCTTCACTATTAGTCCCTTGGTTGCTGTCTTTCCCTAAAGGGTTATATAACAATCAGTGAACTGCAATTCATGTGAAATTGATGGGTTCCTTCAAKGTATTTTCAGTTACTTTTTAGGACGTTCTTTTCCATTAATTAATTATTTTTATTTTTTTCCATAATCTATTTTAATTTCCATAAGCATAGAAAGCTCTCATACCTAAACTAATGTCAGAGGATCTCTCTACCCCAAAAGCAGGAGATAATGTATACTATCACCTGCTAAATTCAACAAAGTGAAGAAGCTGATGAGCAACAATTTACTGAGGTGGATGCTGTTTCTCTGTCAGGTTTGTTCAGACACGAGACTATCCTCTCCAAACAAATGTGCTCTCTTGAGACAAGAAAACTCCTCAGCGTGTTTTTCTCTAAACAGACAGTAGTGTTTTCAGCATAAGTCACAGGCCCAGCTTGTGGCCAGCATAAACACTTCTTCCTGAGAGAGAGAGAGAGAGAGAGAGAGAGAGAGAGAGAGAGAGAGAGATGAAGAGAGGAGAGGTGCAGCTAGGTCATGACTGCGACATTAGATCCCCTTCCCTCCGCTTGGTGCCTGGCTGGGTGTTTTGGGGGAAAAGTTGAAGACAAGGCCTTGCGTCCTTGTGCTATGCCGGGGAGTGGACAGCCTGTTTCCATTTAATGGTGAGTTACCTTGCCAGTGAACTTGCTGTCCTGAACTCCAGGCAACGTGTTGCTTTTGCGTGCCTTTCAGGCTGAATGGGTGTCTTGGCTCAAGCAGAGGAAAAAGAGTTGGAGGCTAATAAATATTTGTTTTGGTGTCCAATTAGACAATACGCCAGAGATGTCAAGTACACCTTCAGTTGGAGAAGATGCTGAGGAGAAGAGAGCTAGACATCCTGAGAGAGAGAACACATACAGGCTCAGACTGACAGTGTGGAGGTTTAGCGTGTGACAAAGAGCAGGCCTTCTCCTCTGGGACTGTCTGGAGGCGGACCGCATCAAAGAGACAAACAGATCCTGAAGGTTTCATCTTCACACTCTCTCTGTTTAAAGGAAGCCTTGTCAGACAGCCCACTCACATATTCATGTTTGTTGAATGCTCTCACTGGGCCTCTGGAGACACCACTGCCAAACTCTGACTGGCTCACGGCTGAACTTCTTCACGCCAACGCTACGCTGTAGGTCTCTGTCAACAAATTATTGAGATAAGTGTGGCAAGGCAAGGGGGACTGGTAGAGATTTTGAGTAGCAGAGTTTCTACGTCTAACATGAGGTTTCAACCACATCTCGGCAAATTACTATTACAGAGTATTTCATTGGACATATTTTCCAGAGACAGCATGTTTGATGCTTGTTGCCGATATGTGACAATATCTCAACTTTTCCAAGCTGTACCAACGAACCACACATAATATTATGCTAAGTGAACGTTGGCTAAGATTGCTTGAAAATAATTTTACGATATTCATTCTATAATCATTAAATGCTTGGTTTCATTAGCCGATATGAGCAAAGGAGAAACTCTTTAAGACTCTCTCCCAAAATGTCGCCAAGAGAAGGACTGGAAATCCCTCATGCTTTTCCACAGCCTTCTAATCGCTTAATTAAAACCATCTCTCGGACATCCTTCACATCTGCACACACACATGGTGAACAAGTTACTTTCTCTCTTGAAAAATWGTTCAAACAAATGGTACTGGCACAAGGATGTGTACTGGTGAAAGTTTAAATCTTATGCTGACATACTATACTGAACAAAATTATAAATGCAACATGTAAAGTGTTGGTCGCATGTTTCATGAGAATACATTTTCCATTCGCACAGAAAGCTTATTTTTTACATCCCTGTTAGTGAGCATTTCTCCTTTGCCAAGATAATCAATCCACTTGAAAGTTGTGGCATATCAAGAAGTTGAMTAAACAGCATGATCATTACACAGGTGCACCTTGTGCTGGGGACAATAAAAGGCCACTCTAAAGTGTGTAGTTTTGTCACACAACACAATACCACAGATGTCTCAAGTTTTGAGGGAGCTTGCAATTGGCATGTTGACTGCAGGAATGTTCACCAGAGCTGTTGCCAGATAATTCAATCTTAATTTCTCTACCATAAGCAGCCTCCAACGTTGTTTTAGAGAATTTGCCAGAACGTCCAACCGGCCTCACAACCGCAGACCACGTGTAACCACTCCAGACCAGGACCTCCACATCCGGGCTTCTTTACCTGCGGGATCGTCTGAGACCAGCCACCCGGACAGCTGATGAAGCTGAGAGGTATTTTTGTGTGGCAAAATGTATTCTGATTGGCTGGGCCTGGCTCTCAAGTGGGTGGGCCTGCCCAGTCATGTGAAATCTGTAGATCAGGGTCTAATGTATCTATTTCAGTCAACTGATTTCCTTATATGAACTATAACTCAGTAAAATATTTGAAATTGTTGTATGTTGTGTTTATATTTTTGTTCAGTATACAAGGGAGGCAACATCAATCATATTAAGTCTACTTGTTCACTCTACACTTTTGACCCTATTCATGCCATATTGTTGATGGTGTTCTCAGCAATTGTTTAGATATTTTTTTTAAACCTGATGAACAGACACAACAGTCAGACATAACATGACCTTGACCTGGCCCCAACTACACCCAGTCTTATATACCCGTGTAACACTCTTCAGATAAAAATGTTTATGTTAGTGTCTGATTTGCTCATCCAAGAGAATTAAATTTATCATGCCTCCTCCGACATGCATCCGTGTTCCTTGATTCAGCAGGAATGCAGTGTGAAGGCTGTCTGGCATTTGGAACAGTCTGATATTCATAGTGGGGAAAAGGATGAAAGAGGAGAGGTACTTACAGGGATATTTGTCCATTATACAAAATAATTCACGAGCTGAGAGCTGCGAGAATAGTAAGAAAGCACAGACGTGAAGGGAGAYCTAACTTCAGTCCAGAACTTCATTCCATGTCAGATTCCTATCCTAGAGCTGACATGCATTGGTCAGTAGACTCAGCACGGGAGAGACTGTGTTRCCAYACCCTTTGACCTCAAGAACATTATGTCCTCGTTATCTTATGAAGTACCATATTGAGGAATCCCACTGAGCCGTTCTGTCACGACTTCCACCGAAGGTGGCTCCTCTCCCTGTTCTGGCGGCGCTCGGCGCTCGTCGTCGCCGGTCTACTTGCTGCCACCGATCCCTTTTCTTTTTCGTTTGGTTTTGTCTATCTGGTTGTGCACCTGTGTATAGTTTAGGTGATTAGTGGGGTATTTAATCTCGCACTGCCCTCTTGGTTGGGTGCGGGATTCTGTAAATTTCTCCCTAGGAGAGGTGGGTGTGGAGTCAGGCGCAGGAGAGAGRGAATTGCAAGAAAAGGGCGTTTTATTAACAAATCCAAAGAACAGGAACAGGACCACAACAGTAGCCACAAAACAACAGGAACGTAGTCCCGAAAAAAAAACACCTGTTCAACAGAACAAACCAAAACGCAACCCAAACAAAATGACAGCTACACGAACAATCCCGCACAAAAACAAGAGGGTAGGGCGAGATTAAGTACCCCACTAATCACCTAAACTATACACAGGTGCACAACAAGACAGACAAAACCAAACGAAAAAGAAAAGGGATCGGTGGCAGCAAGTAGACCGGCGACAACAACCGCCGAGCCGCCAGAACAGGGAGAGGAGCCACCTTCGGTGGAAGTCGTGACACGTTCCTTGGATGATTATCATCTTTAAGGTATGTTATACAATCATAAGAGAAAACCTCAACTACACAAGAGAGAGGAATATAGAGGGTTATAGAACAGCCTGGATTTGGTTTTGTTTTCTCTTGTTTAAGTGACAGGTGTAATTATAAAGTATAGCTCAACATTAGTTGAGAATAATTAATTCCAAGCTATGTCTCTTTGTAGATCGCACATTTGACATCTTGTGAAATTCACCACTATACATTWTTTTCTCTGTTGATGTGGAACCAATGTTGTCAGTGTTTCTTTGTACCGTATGCCAGCCTCTCTCTGGTCATGGTACTCAACAATAGGTCCAGTTGGGAACCCAAGAAGTGCCCCAGGGGTCCTAAGATCTGTGATGTCCGGTCAAAGACAAATGCGTTTCCTGTTTTTCCCTCACTCCTCTTGGTTGTTTGAAATTACAATGGAAAGTCTTTGCTCCTCGGATTAGAAACAAATGTCATTGTGAGGCCGAGGATCAAGGTAAGGAGGTCCCAAGGCACGAAGCGTGTCCTGAAACGGATTCATTTATTGAAACATTTGGATTATCAGTATAGACATATAATCCCCCTGAACCTTGGTTTAACGGTTGCMTGCGAGAAAATGGGACCGAGGATGAGAAGATTATTCCTTCAAAATGGCTGGAATTTTTWATACAAAACAACTTGTTGAATAGCTAGATAAATTGTGTTCAATAATTTTCCATTATTAAAATGTCTTGACTTTCATTTTAAAGCAAAATGTCTAGTCTCTTGGATAAAGCCAGTCAGAGGAAAACAGCTATGTTTAGAACAGTTTGGCCAGAGGTTTATTGAAGCAGTACTCCTTCTGCATCTACTGTCATTATTAGTCATTTCAATAATATTATAAGAAAMATTACACAAAAGCTAGGTAAGTCATCATATAAAAAGGGCTCTAGTAAACAACTGTATACTAGTCTGAGATTTGGATTCAGATAACTCAGAAACATTTCATTGATGCAGATGTTCGCAAAATCAATCCGAGTATTTTTTTTATACAACTCAATAACAATATAAAACACTTGATAATGTATTCCTTAGAGAAAAAGGTCTATCTGTCAGCTATCCCAGAGGATCTTCAGTCATAGCAGAGAGAGCTGAAAATACACCTGCAGCCAAGTCATGAAATMAATAAATCACTGTGGATTAAAACATGTCTGGTATCAAATGTCTGATGGCTTGCGTGTGAGAGAAGACACCAGAGACCAGCTTATCCCATGACATCCATCATACACCCCAGATCCAGCTGAGACCCAGCAAATCATTTTTGTCTTCTCTAGTGGACATCAGTTCTTGGTACGTATCTCGGAGGCCATACAAGCCACTGTATTAAATCCTGTTGTCCCTTTGAGAGGACTCTGGGATTCTGGGCTTTTCAATTATATCACATATGTGGGGGTGTGACCTTGACAACTGTATCTTGCTGGTTCTTAWAAAAATGTCTGCAGTCAAAATGTTCACATTTTATGGACATTTTAAAAGAAGTGTGTATAATTATTAATTATAATTTTTGTGAGTTTGATACTCAAATTGTTTCTAGTAAGTGAATATCTCAGGAATAGTTAAGTGAGTTGTCAGGACGCTGTAATAATTTTGTCACATTAAATAAGAGCTAAATAAGAGCTTATCAAGAAATGTCCTCTGTAGTGGACATCTGGATGCCGCAACTATGTATTTCACCTACTATAGCCATTGACTGTAATGTAGATTTTTATATTTACTCCAATGACCACACAGAAGACAATTTTACATTTACCAATAAAAAAAAAACAATATTTTTTGGTTTTTCTTTCTTTGGTAAAAAAAGTTTACCACCCCAAACATCTTATTTTAAGTAAACACCTTTTCCTGTGGACTGTCCACCCCTCCTTGTTCACTTATTTTCCCCAGTGTATTTATCCCTATGTTTCCTTGTCTCTCTTGCCAGTTCATCTTGTATGTTTAGTAAGTCAACCAGCTGTTTTTTCCGTACTCCTTTTGCTATTCTCTTTTCTAGTACTCCTGTTTTGACCCTTGCCTGTTTCTGGACTCTTACCCGCCTGCCTGACCATTCTGCTGCCTTGACCACGAGCCTGGTCTGCCACTCTGTACTCCTGGACTCTGATCTGGTTTTGACTCTTTGCCTGTCCACGACCATTCTCTTGCCTACACCTTGTTTATTAAGCATTGTAAGACTCCAACCATCTGCCTCTGTGACTGCATAGAGTTCGGGCATGGTCCGTCAGGGCCTGCAAGCCTTCTCTGCTGGCGGACTAAAAACAGTATCATCAGAATATAATGTTTATTTAAATATATTTTCCCACCAAATTACATGTATTAAATCTGTCGCCAGGAAGAGTTACGTACTTCATCTTCATTAGCCTTTTCCTTTGGTTGCACTATGCTTCCCCCAGTGGAGATTTAGGGCTTCTTTACGTTAATCTTTATCCAATGATATTAAGCGCCATCATCGTTTGCCAGCGTCTATAAATCTCCCTACAGCCTTCAGCTATCAACAGTGCGGGCGACTGGTAGCTTAAATGGTGAATGGAATTAAAATTTCTTGTTGTGGGCAATCGCAATTCAGCTTTAGAGTTGGACATTTTACGCCTGCTAGGCTGCTCCAGTGTTACAGCAGGAGGCCAGCTTAGGCACGGTAGGCGCCACGTCTTTTGATTGTACCAATATTGAGAGCATCCTATGGCAGCTATGCATGATCTAGTGACACATAAATGTTAATAAAGATTTAAATTCGGCGTTATCTAGCATGTTTTTTGAACCGCACAATGCGGAAGGGAGGGGAAAGATATCGATTTGGTCACGGATGACTCATAATTATTAAAAGCGCCATTCTCAAGTTACGAACTTTTCAAGAAACAGTTAGACATTGGGTAGAGATAGCTGGTCGCCGACGCCACAAAGCCTTCAGGCAGGGAAAACAAGAAAGGGTTCGTTCGTCGTCGCCACGTTCAAGTTTCAAACTATTGAGCGCTGTCAATGTGCTCACAGCTTCCGACGAAGCACCTAAACTGTACTGCTGGGAATGCTATTATTTGCAAGTATCATGTTTGCTGTTTGGACCACACTGCTTTGCACAACTTGACAGTTGTCTAACCAAGGCAGCAACGAACAACAAAGTAGCAGGGAGCACTTATGAGCAATGTGCTTTTGATAAGCTGTTTGGGGTACACCAGAGTGGAGCTACAGCTCTCACTCGTCCTTGCTTATGACTGACAACGGAAGTCAAGGAGCGATTTATCCGTTTTGAAGATGTGAAAGCGGCAAGGCGAGCTGAGACACTTGGCCTGGCTCTATTTTCCGTTTCTTGGAAGAAAAGAGATTGTCTGATAGAAAGTTGTGCGCACAGTGTCTTTTATTTGCGCAAGCAGTCTGGCATCTGGACTCAATGGGGTGCAGGCTAAGTAAGATGAGCCTGATGCCTTCATTCATTCACTGCTATGACATTCGACAAATTTAGTACTGACTCAAGGAGCCTCAAAGCGTTCAAAGAATCAAGGGTCGTTAGCTTGCTCAGAACCTCAATGCGCGCTTGCAGATTTTCTCACGATCTCCCTAAGTCGACCAACGTTCTAATAATCACTGCTTTGGTGAGTAGCATAGAAATGCAACTGTTATTTTTTTATTAATGTTGTATGTGTTTCGCATTTTATTTCGTTAATATTAACATAGCTATATATTAGACAAAATATAAAATATGGCACAATACCTTATGTTGGCAAAATTATTGTTGTTCTTTTATATTTTCGATGAATAGTTATGTGTCTTTTATCACGCGGTGAACAACTAAGCTTTGGTGCGACATTGCTGCTGTTTAGTGAGACACACTGGCTAATTTCATTTTTTGGGGGACTTATAAGTCTCAAAGTTGTGAGATACTCAGAAATGAATAGAAGAAGAATTATTAAATATAACTCTGTATGCACTCGACTATGTTCTTCTATTCTAGTTGAACTTCTAGCTTATTGTACTCTTCCCCTGCAATTCTCTGCAACAAAAATGTCAATTTCAAGGTACGCAACGCGCTGGGTTATACTGCTTGTCGTCTAAATAAATATAGTGTTCTAGAGCCATGGCATCTTAAATGATCCCCGGCTTATCATTCAACAGGTGTGATTATTGGAATGCTGGTACTTGGCCTCCCTGAAGCCACAGGCGCCAGGCCCTACGGCACGCTACTGGTCTCTGCCTTGGTGTCTTTATACTCAGGAGGGATATAATACTACATAGTAAGCTCTATTTCATCTAAACTCAGCAAAAAAAGAAACTTCCTTTTTCGGACCCTGTCTTTCAAAGAATTCTAAAAATCAAATAACTTCATCAGTAAGTTAACACTGTTTTCCTGCATGTTCAATGAACCATAAACAATTAATGAACATCACCTGTTGAACGGTCGTTAAGACACTAACAGCTTACAGAGTAGGCAATTAAGTCACAGTTATGAAAACTTAGGACACTAAAGAGCCCTTTTACTGACTCTGAAAAAACACAAAGAAAATATGCCCAGGGTCCATGCTCATCTGCATGAACGTGCGCTTGCAGGCATATAGGACTGCAGATGTGGCCAGGGCAATAAATTGCAATGTCTGTACTGTGAGACGCCTAAGACAGCGCTACAAGAGACAGGACGGACAGCTGATCGCCGTCACAGTGGAGACCACGTGTAACAACACCTGCACAGGATCGGTACATCCGAACATACACCTGCGGGACAGATACAGGATTGCAACAACAACGCTCCGAGGTACACCAGAACGCACAATCCCCCCATCAGTGCTCAGACTTCCGCAATAGGTGAGAGAAGCGGGACTGAGGGCTTGTAGCTGTTGTAAGGCAGGTCTTCACCAGACATCACCGCAAACAACTCGCCTATGGGCACAAAACCAATCGCTCGCAACGGCAAAAAGTGCTCTTCACTGACAGTCGCGTTTTGTCTCACCAGGGGTGATGTCGGATTTCTTTACGTCGAAGGAATGAGCGTTACACTGAGGCCTGTACCTGGAGTGGGATCGATTTGGAGTGGAGGTCCGTCATGGTCTTGGCGGGTGTGTCACAGCATCATCAGACTGAGCTTGTTGTCATTGCAGGCAATCTCAACATGTGGTTACAGGAAGACATTCCTCCCTCATGTGTTACCTTCTCAGGCTCATCCTGACATGACCCTCCAGCATGAAATGCCACCAGCCATACTGCTCATTCTGTGCTGTATTTCCTGCAAGACAGGAATGTCAGTGTTCTGCCATTCCAGCGAAAACCCGGATCTCAATCCCATTGAGCACGTCTGGGACCTGTTGATCAGAGGGTGAGGGCTAGGGCCATTCCCCCCAAATATTCAGAACTTTAGGTGCCTTTGTGGAAGAGTGGCGTAACATCTCACAGCAAGTACTGGCAAATCTGGTGCAGTCCATAAGGAAGAGATGCACTGCAGTCTTAATGCAGCTGGTGGCCACACCAGATATCTGACGTTATTTTATTTTTAACCCCCCCCCCCTTTGTTCAGGGACACATTATTCCTTTTCTGTTAGTCACATGTCTGTGGAACTTGTTCAGTTTATGTCTGAGTTGTTGAATCTTATGTTCATACAAATATTTACACGTTAAGTTTGCTGAAAATAAACACAGTTGACAGTGAGAGGACGTTTKTTTTTTTGCTGAGTTTACATGGTTAGCTTAAAGTGGGAATTATAGGTCATATTTAATGAATTGTGTACATTTATAAAACACTGTCTCTGACATGTGCAAACAGATAGCGACCTCAGACAATCTGCTGTGCATTCAGTTCACTGACAGGGTTTGCTATTTTAACAAGGGACAAAGTAGAGTCACAAGCAGACCTTGTGTAGGTATCAGGTAGCAGTCGCGTGCAATGGCATAGGCTAGGCCTTTATAGTTTCTGCTTCAAATGTACCTAGCAGATTGTCTTTTCTTATGTTCTGCCTTTCAAATAGTTCACATATCTTATCGGAGTTTGAGATGGTATCAGTTTTCTGCCGTTCCTCCATTCACAGTAAACAGGCTATAACATCTCAGATGTCCTCAAACATAATAGGGCRATATTCACATYGCTTGATTCAAGCATTGCTTTGTTCTGTCCAGTCAATGGGAAAGTACACATGAGGACAACCCAGCTGGCACATAACGTTCTGAGAAGCATTTCTTAGAGCTTGGTGAGAGTATGGCTGTGCTATAGTTATTTTCCATACAACCTTGCTGGAATTTTCGGGTAATGGTGCAGGATAGTTGCTTGACTTAGGAACAATCTAAGCACATTTAAGGAACTTGACAAAAAAACATTATTTTCTTGGTATTTAATTACTTTAACAGAACATTTCCAAAAAGGTCAAACATTGTATTTCATTCCAGTTCCAGGAATGTTCTCCAACTGGTTTTACGTTGGGAATGTTCTCAATATTTCAGAGAATGTAAAGAAACAACTTCTGTGGGAATTTCAATTCTTTAGCATYACCTTTCCTACAGGTTTTCTCATGGTTCTATGTAAAGTCATGTTCTCAAACTGTTCCGAGAATGTTAAGAAAACTTTCCATAAAAACTTCAAGAAAACTTTAATAACATTCAGAGAACGTTCTAAGAATGTTATTTAAAAACATATACATTCCATTCTCAGCATCAACAAAACTCTCTTTATCCTCTAACTTGTTAAATAAAATAAAAAATCTAATCAAATCAAATTTTACTGGTCACATACACATATTTAGCAGATGTTATTGCGGGTGTAGCGAAATGCAATTGGCCACTAATTGGCCACACCTGATCTTAATGAGTGCTTGTTTCGTTTGAAATGGGGTCTGTTTAAATAGACAAAAATGAACAGCTTTTAATGCATAAAAAAACATGACATGCTAGCTCCATCCTAGTGGKCCAGAGGACTAAGTCCATGGAGAGAAAACAGAAGATTATAGGTTTGAACTTCACCGATGCTGTCTCACAATATAAAATGTGTTTGAATGATTAATGTATAAGGAAATGAATTTCTGTATGTCCTATCTGTGCTTGGAATTCAGAAAAGTTCATCCAAAATAAGCTAGCAGTGTTATTGAAAAAAAAACTCCAAATAACCAATAATTTCCTTTCTCAGTGTTAATAAAACCTCCCAGGAAAACTTGTAATTTTACATTTAGCAGACACACTTATCCAAAGCCACTTACAGTAGTGAGAGCATACATTTTCAAGGAACCAGAGTAAAACATTCTCAGAACCTCCCTGCAACCTAAAGAAACGTTCCCAGAACAGCCAAAATTGTAACTTCTGTTCTCAGAACATTTWAAAAAACGTTCTGGTTTACAGGTCAGGAAACCTATGGCTTCGTTCCCACAATCAATGTGAAATCAAAAACATARGTTCCCACAACTTCCAAGGAACCAAATGTGCTAGCTGGGAATGCTGCCTTCTGCACCAACACAGAATGCATTTGTAATTTTCTGGGAGACGCTCTATGAAACATAGAAACAGGAATTAATCTAAAAATAAGTCTGATCACATGGGCTTTTTACGCATTTGGCATGATTAACATTTAGTTGTTTATGTAGTATCATGCATACAAAAATGTTCTTTACTATGTGTCAACTCACAAATGACATCCTGTAATATATTTATGTATATTTCAACATTTACAAAATGTTATATATTTCTTTGTTTACAAAAATGCTGAATTTTTGATAAATACAATAGAAGACAGATTTAWGAGTAAGGTGTGGCGTCAAATACAGAGTAATCTGTCTGACAGATACAGTGYCMTCATGTYGTKTATGGATGTCAGTCAGATTGATTGATCAGGTTGGTACTGCATTTCCAACAATTCAAAGCAAGGCCCTTGACCTTAGTCACCGTCTGTTTGTGCGGGTGGCTGGATAGCCCTGTTGTTTACCCATCCTGGATATGAAACGTATCCAGGAATTWATCTAAAATAAATCTGATCACATGGGCTTTTTACGCATTTGGCAAGTTGAATTATTCATTGTGTTGTTTATGTATCATGTATACAAACGTTTTCTCTAGTATGTGTCAACTGACAAATTACATCCTGTAATATATTTATTCATAAGTGAACATTTGCGTATGTTAGATAATTGCGTATGCGTATGTTAGATAATTTCCAAGGAAGGCCCCTGACCTTAGTGTCATCATCTGTTTGCGCYGGTGGCTGAGTCCTGTTGTTTACCCATCCTGTCTCCACAGAACGTAGAACAATATTCCTGGTTGTTGTTACACCACCTTGCTGTTTTGGCTGCTTCTTTGTTTGGTTGAACCCATTATATTAATTGCAGGGTTAGTGACCCTTTTATTTTCCTCTGAAACATCTACAGTCCACATCCCATGGGTTCCATCTGTCAGAGTTTCACACTACATCTGGTGGGAAACGCATCCCTCAACACAGAAATTTGAAAGGAAAGTTGACACGAGTGTCACCAAAATATGGGAGCCTGAAGTAACAAAGCAATATTTAATGTAAACAAAACCAAGTATGTATAAAAATGCTTTCCATCCTTACTAAATGTTTAGTTTTTCATGACTAAATTAATCTTGACAAAATAATGACTCTATTAAGATGTTGTTATTATAAACACGGAAAACCATATGCCAACAAACTATCTAAGAGACTGGGAAGGAAACCAGAGGGTTGAGATTTAAGTACTTGTTCACACACCATAAAACATGGCCAATAGTAACCAACCAGGGACAYTAGCTACAAGTTTGTGATGTCCACCACTTTCAGCACCACTTTCCACCTCTCTCCACAGMAACCCCAGCAGTGGATATCAAATCAAATCAAACTTTATTTCTGACATGCGCCGAATACAACAAGTGTAGACAACAAATGTTTACTTACAAGCCCTTAACCAACAGTGCAGTTCAATAAGAGTGAAGGAAATATTTACCAAGTAAACTAGTTAAAAATCATAAAAAGTAACACTATAACATAACAATAACGAGGCTATATTCAGGGGGTACCGGTACCGAGTCAGTGTGCGGGGGTACAGGTTAGTTGAAGTAATTTGTACATGTAGGTATAGGTTAACAGTGAAGTGACTATGCAAATAATAAACAGCGAGTAGCAGCAGTGTACAAAACAAATGGGGGGGGGGGTCAATGTAAAAGTCCAGTTGCCATTTGATTAATTGTTCAGCAGTCTTATGGCTTGGGGGTAGAAGCTGTTAAGGAGCCTTTTGGTCCTAGACTTGGCACTCCGATCGCTTGCAGTGCAGTAGCAGAGAAAACAGTCTATGACTTGGGTGACTGGAGTCTCTGACAATTTTATGGGCTTCCTCTGACACCGCCTATTATATAGGTCCTGGATGGCAGGAAGCTTAGCCCCCAGTGATGTACTAACCCTTTGTAACGCCTTACGGTCAGATGCCGAGCAGTTGCCACACCCAGGCGGTGATGCAACCGGTCAGGATTGCCTCTCGATTGTGAAGCTGTAGAAACTTGGGACCCATGGGACCCATGCCAAATCTTTTCAGTCTCCTGAGAGGAAAAGTTTTTGTACTGCCCTCTTCACGACTGCTTGTGTGTTTGGACCATAACCTCTAGACGAGCTTCAATGCCATTTCAAACTTCCTTCCGTGGCCTCCAACTGCTCTTAAAAGCAAGTAAAACTAAATGCATGCTCTTCATCCGACCGCTGCCCACACCTGCCCGACCGTCCAGCATCACTACTCTGGACGGTTCTGACTTAGAATATGTGACAACTACAAATACCTAGGTGTCTGTGTTAGACTGTAAACTCTCCTTCCAGACTCACATTAAGCATCTCCAATCCAAAATTAAATCTAGAATCAGCTTCCTATTTCACAACAAAGCATCCTTCACTCATGCTGCCAAACATACCCCCGTAAAACTGACCATCCTGCCGATCCTTGACTTCGGCGATGTCATTTACAAAATAGCCTCCAACACTCTACTCAGCACATTGATGTAGTCTATCACAGTGCCATCCGTTTTGTCACCAAAGCCCCATATACTACCCACCACTGCGACCTGTATGCTCTCGTTGGCTGGCCCTCGCTTCATATTCAAACCCACTGGCTCCAGGTCATCTATAAGTCTCTGCTAGGTAAAGCCCTGCCTTATCTCAGCTCACTGGTCACCATAGCAGCACCCACACAGCAGGTATATTTCACTGGTCAGCCCCAAAGCCAATTCCTCCTTTGGCTGCCTTTCCTTCCAATTCCCTGCTGCTAATGACTGGAACGAATTGCAAAAATCAGTGAAGCTGGAGACTCATATCCCCCTCACTAACTTTAAGCACCAGATCAATGCACCTGTACATTGCCCATCTGTAATAGCCCATCCAACTACCTCACCCCATACTGTTATTTATTTTGCTCTTTGCACCCCAGTATCTCTACTTGCATGTGTAACTCTGTGTTGTTGTTTGTGTCGAACTGCTTTGCTTGCCAGGTCGCAGTTGTAAATGAGAACTTGTTCTCAACTAGCCTACCTGGTTAAATAAAGATGAAATAAAAAAAATTAAAATTGTTTGTTGTGATGTGGACACCAAGGAACTTGAAACTCCGACCCGCTCCACTACAGCCCTTTGATGTTAATGGGGCCTGTTGGGCCTACCTTTTCCTGTAATCCACGACCAGCTCCTTTGTCTTGCTCACATTGAGGGAGAAGTTGTTGTCCTGGCACCACACTGAAAGGTCTCTGTCATCGTTGTTGGTGATCAGAACAACCACTGTTGTGTCGTCAGCAAACATAATGATGGTGTTGAGTCGTGTTTGGCCATGCAGTCGTGGGTGCACAGGAGAGTACAGGAAGGGACAAAGTACACACCCCTGAGGGCCCCAGTGTTGAGGATCAGCATGGCAGACGTGTTGTTGCCTACCCTTACCACCTGGGGGCGGCCCATCAGGAAGTCCAGGATCCAGTTGCAGAGGGAGGTGTTTTAGTCCCAGGGTCCTTAGCTTAGTGATGAGCTTCGTGGACACTATGGTGTTGAACGCTGAGCTGTAGTCAATGAACAGCATCTCACATAGGTGTTTG
>NC_036860.1:3790554-3798419 GCF_002910315.2 Salvelinus sp. IW2-2015
TAATTCTGTTGCTGAAGTTACGGGTTGGCGGTTTTATTTGGAGACTTGGTTTGCACACAGGGTTTTTCAATCTTGCCGCTGGAACATTCAAACCGGTTTTTGTAAGTCGAGCTCACATCAGACATGAAGCTGCAGTTGTCGGCTTGGCCACTAGAGGACAGCAGAGAGCTGCTGGGTTATGAGATACATGGTTTCACAGATCAATATGGTGTTGTAACGTATAGGAATACATGTTTATATTTACATTATATAGGTTAATATGTGTAGATGTATATATGTTTATATTTACATTATATAGGTTAATATGTGTAGATCTATACATGTTTATATTTATATTATATAGGGTAATGTGTGTAGATCTATACATGTTTAATTTGTAGATATGTATGTTTAGTGTTAGTGTAGATATATTTATGAATATGCTTTAATGTTCACTGAGTGGACAAAACATTAAGAACACCTGCTGTTTCCATGACAACATAGACTGACCAGGTGCATCCAGGTGAAAGCTATCATCCCTTATTGATGTCACTTGTTAAAACCACTTCAATCAGTGTAGATGAAGGGGGAGGAGACGGGTTAAAGAAGGATTTTTAAGCCTTGAGACAATTGAGACATAGATTGTGTATGTGTGCCATTTGGAGGGTGAATGGGCAAGACAAAATATTTAAGTGCCTTTGAACGGGGTGTGGTAGTCGGTGCCAGGCGCACCGGTATGTGTCAAGAACTGTAGATTTTATTTATTTTTCATGCTCAAGTTTCCTGTGTGTATCAAGAATGGGCCACCACCCAAAGGACATCCAGCTAACGTGACACAACTGTGGGAAGCATTGGAGTCAACATGTGCCCTGCCCCGTGGAACACTACTGACTCCTTGTAGAGGCCCCGTGGAACACTACTGACTCCTTGTAGAGGCCCTGTGGAACACTACTGACTCCTTGTAGAGGCCCTGTGGAACACTATTGACTCCTTGTAGAGGCCCTGTGGAACACTTGACTCCTTGTAGAGGCCCTGTGGAACACTATTGACTCCTTGTAGAGGCCCTGCCCTGTGGAACACTANAGTCCTACACATATAACCCATGTTGGGCCTGTAGACCTACACATATAACCCATGTTGGGCCTGTAGTGTAGGTAGGCCTACACATATAACCCATGGAATATAGGATATACCCTGAGTCTCTTGGGATATTCAATGGGACCTCTCTCCATCTGCAAACAGGCTTTCACAGCTTTCCATATCTGAGGACAGAAAACAGCACAAAGAATCAGGCTGCCCATGATGTTGCTATTATCTCTGTCCTCAAAGTTTCCCCTCAATGACAAGATTCCCCAGTTCCATAATGTCCTTCCTCAATATGACCTGTCCGGTAGCCGGCGCTCTCCTGTCCGGTAGCCGGCGCTCTCCGCTCCGGTAGCCGGCGCTCTCCTGTCCGGTAGCCGGCGCTCTCCTGTCCGGTAGCGGTCCAGTATCCTGCGCTCTCCGGTCCAGTAGCCTGCGCTCTCCGGTCCTGCGCTCTCCTGTCCGGTCGCCTGCGCTCTCCTGTCCAGTAGCCTCTCCCTTTACTGACAGCTGGAGCTGCCTGTTCACCCTCTTCCATGGCTGTTATCTAAAAATGCATTTGGAGACTTTAAAAAACAATTATGGACATATCTGATATTGGCAGAAAGCTTAAATTCTTGTTACTCTAACTGCACTGTCCAATTTACAGTAGCTACTACAGTGAAAGATTACCATGCTATTGTTTGAGGAGAGTGCACAGTTACAAACTTGAAAATGTATTAATAAGCCAATTAGGCACTTTTGGTCAGTCTTGATACAACATTTTAACAGAAATTCAATGGGTCATTGGATCAGTCTATAACTTTGCACATACACTGCTGCCATTTAGTGGCCAAAATATAAATTGCGCCTAGGCTGGAATAATGCATTATGGCCTTTCTCTTGCATTTCAAAGATGATGGTACAAAAAAAACATGTTTTTTTTCTTTGAATTATCTTTTAACAGATCTATTGTTCTATTCTCCTACATTCATTTCACATTTCTACAAACTGCAAAGTGTTTCCTTTCAAATGGTACCAAGAATATGTCCTTACTTCAGGGCCTGAGCTACAGGCAGTTAGATTTGGGTAATTTTAGGCAAAAATTTAAAAAAAGGGGCAGATCCTTAAGAGGTTTATAAGCATCGACTTTTTACTGAGTTTGACCGCCAAGACACGGCACTTCATGGCGTTATGAAAACTTCAAGTCACGGTGTAATTCTGTTGCTGAAGTTACGGGTTGGCGGTTTTATTTGGAGACTTGGTTTGCACACAGGGTTTTTCAATCTTGCCGCTGGAACATTCAAACCGTTTTTGTAAGTCGAGCGCACATCAGACATGAAGCTGCAGTTGTCGTCTTGGCCACTAGAGGACAGCAGAGAGCACAGACTGGGGTGAAGGTCAACTTCACTGGACAATGACAATCAGCACACCAGCCAACGACACTCGGAGTGGCTTCGGACAAGTCTCTGAACGTTCCTTGAGTGGCCAGCAGAGCCCGGACTTTGAACCCGATCGTAACATGCTCTGGAGAGACTGAAAAAGCTGGTGCAGCGACCGATCTCCCATCCAACTGACAGAGAGAGGGGTTCTGTAGAGAAGAATGGGGAACTCCCCAAATACAGGTGTGCCAAGCCTGTAGCGTCATACCCAAGAAGACTTGAGGCTGTGAATCGCTGCAAAGGTGCTTCAACAAAGTACTGAAGTAAGGGTCTGAATATTATGTAAATGTAATTTCAGTTAATTTTTTCTAAATTAGCAAAAATGTTAAACTTTTATGCTTTTGTCATTATGGGGGATTGTGGTGTTAGATTGAGGGGAAAAAAACTATTAAATTAATTTTAGAAATAAGACTAACGGTAACAAAAAGTTGAAAAGTCAAGGGTCTGAATACCTGTATGTAGACATATACAGGCAACAGGTATCTAACAGGTATTCTACACATTAAAACATCTATGAAACATTTAGACAATACTCTCGATACACCGAATATACTACGTTTTAAGAACCCTTCTGCCCTCAGAACAGCTTCAACTTGTCAGGAGGTCCTCTAAACGGAGTCAATCGTGTTCCCACGGGGCGGGGCCTCTACAAGGAGTCAGTAGTGTTCCACGGGGCGGGGCCTCTAAAGGAGTCAATCGTGTTTCCACGGGCGGGGCCTCTACAAGGAGTCAATCGTGTTCCACGGGGCGGGGCCTCTACATGGAGTCATTGTGTTCTACGGGGCGGGCCTTCTACAAGGAGTCAATCGTGTTCACGGGGCCTCTCACAAGGAGTCAATCGTGTTCCAACGGGGCCTCTACAAGGAGTCAATCGTGTTCCACGGGGCGGGGCCTCTACAAGGAGTCAATCGTGTTCCCGGGGCGGGGCCTCTACAAGGAGTCAATCGTGTTCCAGCGGGGCCTCTACAAGGAGTCCATCGTGTTCCACGGGGCCTCTACAAGGAGTCAATCGTGTTCCACGGGGTCTACAAGGAGTCAATCGTGTTCGACGGGGCCTCTACAAGGAGTCAACGTTGTTCCATCGGGCTCTACAAGGAGTCAATCGTGGTTCCACGGGACTCTCCCTGGCATTAACTACGATAACCCCGTTAAAGCACTTAATATTTGTTTTGCCATACACCCTCATGCACAATCATGTCTCAATTGTCCCAAGGCTTAAAGATCGCTTCATTACCGTCTCCTCCCTTCTCTACACTGAGTGGATTTAACAGGTGACATCAAATAAGGGTCATGGCGTTCACTTGATTGAGCTATCTCTTAATGTCTTTGGTCACTCAGTGAACATTAAAGCATATCATAAATACTATCTAGCACTAAACATACATATTACAAATTAAATCATGTATATATCTACACATTAACATACATATCTACACATTAAACATGTAATATATCTCACATTAACATAGCATATCTAACATTAAACCATATACATATATCATATACATCTATAATTATCTAACATATTACCCTATATAATGTAATATAACAACATGTATATATCTACACATATTACCCTATATAATGTAAATATAAACATGTAATATTATCTACACATATTACCCTATATAAATGTAAATATAAACATGTATTCCTATAGTTACAACACCGTATTGATCTGTGAAGCCATGCATCTTCAGAACCCCAGCAGCTCTCTGCTGTCTCTAGTGGCCAAGACGACAACTGCAGCGTCATGTCTGACGTGAGTTGACTTACAAAACGGTTTGACTGTTCCAGCGGCAAGATTGAAAACCACGTCTCCAAAATAAACCGCCAACCCGTACTTCAGCAACAGATTACACGTGACTTTAAGTTTTCATATGCCAATGAAGATGCCGTTGTCTTGGCGGTCAAACTTAGTAAAAAGGTCGATGCTTAAAAAGCTTTTAAGGATCTGACCTTTTCAATTTTTGCCTAAAATTACCCAAATCTAATGCTGTATCTCAGGCCGGAAGTAGCTCAGGCTGTCTGTAGGCCTGAAGTAAGGATATGCATATTCCTTGGTACCGATTTGAAAGGAAACACTTGGTAGTTTGTAGAAATGGTGAAATGAATGTAGGAGAATATAACAATGAATTATCTTTTATCAGATCTAAAGGAAAAAAACATTTTGTTTTGTACCATCATCTTTTGAAATGCACGAGAAAAGGCCATAATGCATTATTCCGCCTAGGCGCAATTTATAATTTGGCCACTAAATGGCAGCAGTGATGAGAAAGTGTTTCGACTGATCCAATGACCCATTGAATTTCTGTTAAAATGTTGTATCAAGACTGACCAAAAGTGCCTAATTGGCTTTATAAATACATTTTGAAGTTCTAACTGTGCCTCTCTCAAACAATAGCATGGTAATTCTTTTCACTGTAGTGCTACTGTAAATTGGAACAGTGCGTTAGATTAACAATATTAAGCTTTCCTGCCAGTATCAGATATGTCCATAATTGTTTTTTAAAGTCTCCAAATGCATTTGTAGATAACAGCCATGGACGAGGGTGAAACAGGCAACTCCAGCTGTCAGTAAAGGGAGAGGGCTACCAGACGCGACGGAGGAGCCGCACGGACGCGAGAGAGAGCGCGGCTTACGGACCGGAGAGAGAGCGCGGCTCCGGACCGGAGAGGGCGTAGAACGAGAGAACGCGGGCTACCGGACCGGAGAGAGAGGCCGGCTACCGACGGAGAGAGAGCGCCGGCTACCGGACCGGAGAGAGAGCGGCCGGCTACCGACCCGGAGAGAGAGCGCCGGCTACCGGACGCGGAGAGAGAGCGTAGGCAGCGCGCGTACCGGACCGGAGAGAGAGCGCCGGCTACCGGAACCGGAGAGAGAGGCGCCGGCTACCGGACCGGAGAGAGAGCGCCGGCTTACTCGGACCGGAGAAGAGAGCGCTCGGCTTACCGGACCGGGAGAGAGGCGCCGGCTACCGGGACCGGAGAGAGAGCGCCGCTACCGGACCGGAGAGAGCAGCGCCGGCTACCGACCGAGAGAGAGCGCCGGCTACCGGACCGGAGAAGGAGCGCAGCTGCCGGAGGAGCGCCGCTTACGCGACAGGTCATATTGCGGGGGAATTATGGAAACTGGGGAATCTTTTCATTGAGGGGAAACTTTTGAGGACAGAGAATAAAACATCATGGAGCGCTGACTCTTTGTGTCTGTTTTCTGTTCTCAGATATGGGAAAGCTGTGAAACCTGTTTGCAGATGTAGAGAGGTCCATTGAAATATCCCAAGACTCAGGGTATATCCTGATATTCCATGGTTATATGTGTAGGCCTAACTACACTACAGGCCCAACATGGGTTTTTATATGTGGCGGCCAACTACACTACAGGCCCACCTGGGTTATATGTGTAGGCCAACCTGTTGACATGGTTAGTCGTCACGGTTAAGCTGTTCTAATATGTTTAGTCCCAGTGCCTGTTACATGCTAGTCGTCACGGTAGCTGTGAATTCTAAATGTTTTAGTCCCCCAGTGCCTGTTGACATGTTAGTCGTCACGGTAGCTGTTTAAACGTTTAGTCCGTGCCGTTTGAACTGTTAGTCGTTCACGGTAGCTGTTTTCTAAATGTTTTAGTCCCAGTGCTGTTGACATTTTAGTCGTCACGGTAGCTGTTCTAAATGTTTAGTCCCCGTGCCTGTTGACATGTTAGTCGTCACGGTAGCTGTTCTAAATGTTTAGCTCGCCCATTGCTGTTGACATGTTAGTCGTCACGGTACTGTTCTAAATGTTTTAGTCCCAGTGCCTGTTGACATGCTAGTCTCACGGTAAGCTTGTGAACTTCTAAATGTTTAGTCCACGTGCCTGTTGACATGTTAGTCGTCACGGTAGCTGTTCTAGAATGTTGTAGTCCCAGCTGCCTGTTGACATGTTGGTCGTCACGGTAAGCTGTTCTAAATGTTAGTCCCAGTGCCTGTTGACATGTTGGGTCGTCACGTAGCTGTTCTAAAATGTTTAGTCCCCAGTGCCTGTTGTGACATGTTGTCGTCACGGTAGCTGTTCTAAGCGTTTAGTCCCCAGTGCTCTGTGTGAACATGTTAGTCGTCACGGTAGCCTGTTTCATTGTTTAGTCCCAGTGCTGTTGACATGCTAGTTCGTCATGGTTTCCTCTACGGACCTAACCTGGTGAGACCTTTGGAGCTCCGCCAACAACAACGTATTTGATTGTGTTGCGTGTTGGGAGGCGTGCTGATTTACACGGTCCACAGCGGTCTTTAGCGTATTTCTGACATGGATCTTCTAGGCATCCAGTTTTACAGAAGCCTGGTTCGCCACGAGGCTAGACGTGAGGTGTCCCAATAATATTACCTTCTCCTGAAGTATGGACTCGATTCACGACCACGATCTAGGATTAGTGGAGGGAAGCTTTGGCTTAGAGGACGTTTCCACCATAGTCCTACGCGAGGAATTTCATAACGTAGAACAAGTACACCTTTGGGAGGAAGGGGCGGTAATTGGGACATAACCCAGGTGTGTGTGCATGAGTGTATTACTGTGTTGCGTGTATATGTGAATGTGTGTGTGGTGTGTGTTAAACCTGGTTGTTCTCCAGGTGTGTGTGCTGTGTTACCTGTTGTTCTCCAGGTGTGGTGGCTCGCTGGGCGGGCGTCATGTTCAGCGTCTCATCTCAGAACACTTCTTCAGAGCAGAAGCTCCACCATCTGGCACAGAGACACGCGCTGTTAACACACTGGTCTGAATCTGGCTTCCCGCTACTACTAAACACACACTGGTTGAATCTGGCTTCCCTGCTACTAACTAACATGGGTCTGCATCTGGTTTCCCTGTACTAACTAAAACTATACACTGGTCTAGATCTGCTTCCCTTACTACTACTAAAACTACACACTGGTCTGAATCGGCTTCCCTGCTACTAACTAAAACTTCATACACACTGGTTGAATCTGGCTTCCTGCTACTAACTAAAACTACAACTGGGTCTGAACTGGCTTTCCCGTACTCATAACTAAAACTACAGCAACTGGTCTGATCTGCTCCCTATGACTAACTAAAACTACACACTGGTCCTGAACTCTGGCTTCCCTCTGACTAACAAAACTACACACTGGTCTGTAGCCGGCCTTCCCTATAACTAAACTACACACTTCGTGTCTGAATCAGTCCCACTATTCTGAACGCAGAAGTATGGTATTCGACATCCCCCCTCCATCTTGGCTTCCATGCAGGGCAGAATTCTACTCACCATCATCTATGTGGGTGGGTTGTTGGCGACTGCGTGCAGCAGAGCCACGTTGCGACAGGAGTTTGACCACCGGTCTGTTTCAGGAAGTAGAGGTCGGTTTCCCCGACACCTTCCAGCTGCTGCTGCGG
>NC_036860.1:3798444-3804726 GCF_002910315.2 Salvelinus sp. IW2-2015
CTGATAAGATTATATAATATAAATGTTATACTTAATAGTGTTCCCACAGTGTCCTCTAACAGAAGGAGTCAAATTTGTGTTCCACCGGGGCCTCTACAAGGAGTCAATAGTGTTCCAGCGGGGCCTCTAAAGGAGTCAATAGTGTTCCACGGGGCCTCTACAAGGAGTCAATCGTGTTCCACGGGGCCTCTACAGGAGTCATAGTGTTCCACCGGGCCCTCTACAAGGAGTCAGTACGTGTTCCACGGGCCTCTACAAGGAGTCAATCAGTGTTCCACGGGGCCTCTACCAAGGAGTCAATCGTGTCTCACGGGCCTCTACAAAGAGTCAATAGTGTTCCAACTGGCCTCTTACAGGAGTCCATAGTGTTTCCACAGGGTCCTCTACAAGGAGTCAATAGTGTTCCACGGCGGGCCCTCTACAAGGAGTCCCAATAGTGTTCCAGCAGGGCCTTCTAGAAGGAGTCAATAGGTGTTCCACAGGAGGGGCCTCTACAAGGAGTCAAAGAGTGTTCCACAGGGCCTCTACAAGGAGTCCAATATAAGTGTCCACGGGCCTCTACAAGGAGCCAATAGTTCCACAGGCCTCTAGAAGCAGTCCAACTAGTCTTCCACTGGGGGGCCTCTACAAGGAGTCAGTAGTGTGTCCAACAGCGGCCTTCTACAAGGAGCCAGTAGTGTTCCCACGCGCTCTACAAGGAAGTCAATAGTGTTCCATCAGGAGGTGCTGCCCGTATTGACCAATGTCTTCCCACATTTGTGTCACAGTTGCGGGATGTCCCTTTGGGTGGCTGACACATTTCTCGATAACACAGGAAACTTGAGCGATGAAAAAAAAGATAAAAATAACTACAGGTTCGTTGACACAAACCGGTGCGTTCTGCATTTCTACTACCACACCCGTTTAAAAGCATCTAAAACTAAATTTTTGTCTGGCCAATTCACCCTTGACTGAATGGCAACATACCACAATCTCCATGTCTCCAATTTCCCAAAAGGCTGTAAAAATCCATTCATTGAACCCGTCTCATCCCCTTCCGAAACTGATTGAAGTGGATTTAACAGGATTGACCATCAATAAGGAGATCATAGCGTTAACACTTGACTCGAAGCTCTGTTATCTTAATGTTTTGTCCACTCAGTGTGGAACACTTAAAGCTATACTCATAAATATAAATCTAGAGACATAAAAGATCTACAAATCTGATATGTATTAGATCTACACACAATTACCCTTATACTTAAACATGTTATAGATCTACGACACATTAAACCCTATATAAATAACATGATTTTATTTAGATCTACACATACATACCCTATATAATATAAAACAGGTATAGAGTCTACCACCATCACCTACCTATATAATAAAACATGTATAAAATACTTACACACACATTACCCTATATAATATTAAACATGTATAGATCTACACACATCACCCCTATATAATATAAACATGTATAAGATCTACACACATTAACCTTACTATCAAATAATTAAACATGTCTATATTATCACACCACATACTAGACGAACCTAATAATGTAATATATAAACATGCAATAGATTCTACCACACCTATGTACCCGTAGTCATACTGTAAATATAAACATTGTATAGATCTACAAACATTATTAACCTATATAATAAAAATATATAAACATGTATAGATTTTTTCCTTTTTACACATGTATTATAATTACAGTATATTAGGTTAATACTGTGTGTGATCTAACATATTTATATTTATATAGGTAATGATTATATTAATTAGGGAATGTGTAATTAGACGATACAATGTTAATTTACCATCCCATGATATAGGTTAATATGTGTAGATCTATTACATATTACCCTTAATATGAAGTATTAAACATCTATATATCTACACAACATTCCCCTACATATTCTTGTAAATATTAAACATGTATATATCTACAACATATTAACCTATACTATAAAATCGATAAACTGTATAGATCGTACACACATTATCCACTATTACTAATTATGAAATTATAAACATGCTATCCATATATGTTACAAACCGTATATTGATCTGTGAAGCCATGCCATCTCAGAACCCCAGCAGGTCCTGAGGGCTCTGGAGCAGGTTTTCATCAAGGATCTCTCTGTATTTTACTCTGTTCATCTTTGCCTCGATCCTGACTAGTCTCCCAGTCCCTGCCGCTGAAAAACATCCCTACAGCATGAGGCTGCCACCACCATGCTTCACTTTAGGGATGGTGCCAGGTTTCCTCGAGACGTGATGCTTGGCATTCAGGCCAGAGAATCTTGTTTCTCATGGTCTGAGTCCTTTAGGTGCCATTTGGCAAACTCCAAGCAGGCTGTCATGTGCCTTTTTACTGAGTGGCTTCCATCTAGCCACTCTACCAGAAAGGTCTGATTGGTGGAGTGCTGCAGAGATGTTTGTCCTTCTGGAATGTTCTCCCATCTCCACAGAGGAACTCTGGAWCTCTGTTAGAGTGACCATCAGGTTCTTGGTCACCTCCCTGACCAAGGCCCTTCTCCCCAATTGCTCAGTTTGGCCGGGTGGCCAGCTCTAGGAAGAGTCTTGGTGGTTCCAAACTTCTTCCATTTAAGAATGGAGGCCAAGGTATTCTTGGACTTTCAATGCTGCAGAAATGTTTTRGTACCCTTCCCCAGATCTGTGCCTCGACACAATCCTGTCTCGGAGCTCTACGGACAATTCCTTCCACCTCATGGCTTGGTTTTTGCTTTGACACTGTCGGGGCGGCAGGTAGCCTCGTGGTTAGAGCGTTGGGCCAGTATCCGAAAGGTTTCGAGATCGAATCCCTGAGCTGACGAGGTAAAAATCTGTCGTTCTGCCCCTGAACAAGGCAGTTACCCCACTGTTCCCCGGTAGGCGGTCATTGTAAATAAGAATTTGTTCTAAACCGACTTGTCTAGTTAAATATAAACTCTGGGACCTTGGACAGGTGTGTGCCTTTCCAGCTCCTGTCAAATGAATTGACCACAGGTGGACTCCAAGTTGTAGAAATATTTTAAGGATCAATGGAAACCGAATACACCTGAGCTGCATTTCGAGTCTCCTGGCTAAGGGTCTGAATACTGATGTAAATAAGGTATTATATATTTTTGGGAAATTAGCAAAAATGTCTAAACCTGTTTTCGCTTTGTCAATATGGGGTATTGTGATGTCAATATGGGGTATTGTGTGTAGATTGATGAAGGGAAAAAACGATTTAATCCATTTTAGAATAAGGCTGTAATGTAACAAAGTGTGGAAAAAGTCCAGGGGTCTGAATACTTTCCTAATGCCCTTTATGTTTAATGTAGATACCTGTATGTCTTCATATATTTGTTTAAATGTGTGTATATATTGCTGTCTCTTGCAGGCCATCAGAGAGGCTCATGATGAGGTGGCAGCCCAGGGCCAGTGCAGGGTGAGAACACACAATGCAAAATAAGGACTACCTCAGATGTTTTAATGTATCATGTCATCTTTTATACTCTCCCTCCCTCTCTCTAAACCTCTCTCTTTCTCTCCAACCCTCTAACTCTTTCTGTCTTTCAGGTGGAGGCAGATAACGTGAGCTTCCATTTTATCACCTTCGTCAATGTGAAAGGACAGCTTTATGAGCTGGGTGAGTGTGTGGCTGAGTCAGTTCCAGTGTTCGGCAGGGTTCAGTTGGTCTCCCGGCCACGTCTCCCAGGTGTGTTTTACACGGTCTCTGTGATTTTGTTGTTTAGATGTAGGATGGAGGGACGGTCAAACATGGAAACCAAGGATGACTCTTCATCAGGTCGTTCCTCTTCATTCGTTAATTCAGCCTACGTATAAACTTCGTTGTCTATCAGTGACGTATCTAAAACGCTTCCGTTGGTCTATCCAGCCCATGTTAAACTTCCGTTCGTCATAATCCCGCCACGTATAACCTTCGTTCGTCTAATCAAGACCCACGGTAATCAAAACTTCCGTATCGTCTAATCCAGCCACGTATCAAACTTTTCCGTGTATAACCCAGCAACTTCAAACTTCGTCCAGCCAGTCATAACCTTCCGTTCGTCTTAATGCCAGCACGTATAAACCGTCCGTTCGTTAAAATCCAGCCACGTAAATATCAACCTTTCGTTCAGTTAATCACAGCACCGTTATCAACCTTTCCGTTCGTCTAATCCCAAGCCACGTATCAACCTTCCGTTGTAATCAGCACGTATAATTCGTTGGCTAATCCAGCCACGTATCAATTCCGTTGTCTATCCAGGCAACGTATAAACTTCGGTTCGTCTAATCCCCGTATCCTTCCCGTTCGTTCTAATCCCACCCCAGTATCAAACTCTAAAGAGATTATAACCTACGAAACATACAGAGACGGTGGTGTTTTCGTCAAAAGGTGCGCTCTTGTGTTGTCACGTTACGTTCAAACGTACTCCCGTGCCTCAAGATGGATGCGCAGGTGTCGCTTCATCGTTGTGGGGACAGCGAGGAGGCATTGGGCTCGGATTGCTTCCTTGATCTCATCTTATAGATAGCATGACCGGTCTATTTTGGTTCATAAGCATTGTTAATTTAAAAAATTTAAAATAAATAAATAACAACATTTCGTAATTATTAGAATCTCAGAATCGTTGTGTTTAGAGGTTCCGCTAGGTGATTCCCCATGGCTATTGTGGTAAACGTAGCGGGATGTTGATTGTTGTTTGAGGTTTAACTAGTATTCAGTGCTATTGGTAAAACAAGCGGGATGGTGTTTTGTTAGAGGTTCAATCCTAGTGATTCAGGTATGTAAACAGCGGCGATGTGGTGTTTGTTTAGAGGTTTCACTAGTTGGATTCAGCTTGGTAAAAGTGCGGATGTTGTTTTGTTTAAGAGGTTAACCAGGGATTCAGGCTATTTTGGTAAACATGCGGGATGTGTTTTGGTTTAGAGGTTCACAGTGATTCGAGGTATTGGTAAAAACAGCGGCGTGTGTTTTTGTTTAGAGTTTAAACTAGGGATTAGTATTTGGTATACAGGGCGGATTGTGTTTGTTTAGAGGGTTCAGCTAGGAAGTCCAGGGGCTATTGGTAAAAACTAGCGGCATGTGTTTTTGTTTAGAAGGTTCAACTAGTGGATTCCAGGCTATTGGTAAAACCCGCGGCGATGTGTTTTGTTTAGAGGTTCAACTAGTGATTTCCAGCGCTAGTTGGTAATAACAGCTGCACTGTGTTTGTTTAGAGGTTCATACAAGGGATTACCAGGCTAATGGTAAACCAGGCGGCGAGTATTTTGTTTAGACAAGTGTGAGATTTCAGTATGGAAACCAGCTGCGATTTGTTTTGCTTTAGAGAGGTCAACTACGTGGAGTTCCAAGGCACTATTGTAAAACCAGGGAGGGATGTGTTTTGTTTTAGAAGGTTTCAACTAGGATTCCAGGCTATTTGTAACACTGTAATCTATGTGATTATTCTTTTACAGAGGTTCAACTAGGGATTCCAGCTTATCTGGGTGAAAAGACTCGCCGATGTGACTTTTCTCTGCGACAATGACATTCATTCGCTGTATGGGAGTGAGATACTCAAGCTGTTGACTGTTAAACGGGATCCATGTTAATAGGTTACAATGGCATGTAGAAATATTTCCAGGGCTTATTATTATTTATGAATCGACTTATTTCACTAGGAGATGGCTGGACCTAAAAAGGGCTAGACTGCCTTTACTGTGTTTAGGACCACTTCGGAGATGTGGGAACATAAAAGGCCTGCTAGCCTGTAGAGGACTATGCAAGCTTATGAAGACTGATGGAAAGGCCATCGAGTGGAGAGGATAGTGCTAATATGGGAAGACTCATCCAACTGAGACCATCAAACATATGTTTGATGCTGTCATACTAAACCATGTAGAAATTGGAGTTATAGAGACTCTAACTCCTGCAGCACGTCTTGCAATCGAGCATAACTGCATTTTCCAGATCGTACAGTTTTATTACAGAGGATTTGCTGTGCTAGCTGGCTGATGTCTAGGTTTCAGCTGACACGTAATCTGGCCACACTAGTTTGGATTTAATATAGTCCAACGCTCCAGAGCAACAGTTAGTGTTTTCATATTATCTCTCTCTTTTCTCCCCAGGTGCAGTTATGTTTCATATCTCTTCCTTCTCTCTCCAGGAGCAGTCTAGTGCTTCATATTCTCTCTCTCTCTTTCTCCCAGGAGAGTTAAGTGCTTTATATTCCTCTCTCCTCTCTTCTCCCAGAAGCCAGCAGGTGGTGTCGGGGTTTTGTGGGAGAGGAAGAGGAGAGGTCCGGCTTCTCC
>NC_036860.1:3804751-3807145 GCF_002910315.2 Salvelinus sp. IW2-2015
TCTAATCCCAGCCCACGTATCAAACCTTCCATTCGTCTAATCCCAGCCCACGTATCAAACCTTCCATTCGTCTAATCCCAGCCCACGTATCAAACTGTAAAGGCAGATTTTATACCCTACAGAGCACAGCACGGTGTCGTTTTTCGTCACAAAAGGTGCGGCTCCTTGTAGTGCGCTTCAACGTACTCCCGTGCCTCATGACTGGAACGCGCCGCGTCGTCCCTTCCATCGTTGTGGGGACAGCGAGGAGGCATTGGCGCTCGATTGGTTCCTTGATCTGATCTATAGACTAGGCATGACCGTGTCCTATTTTGCAAATGTAATCTTAACAAATGTTCAAACAATAAAAACTAAACAACATTGTTACTAGAATCCTCCCAGAAATGTGTTTTGTTTAGAGGTTCAACTAGGGATTCCAGGCTATTGGTAAAACCAGCTGCGATGTGCTTTTCTCTGCGACCATGACTTCCTATTGCTGATATGGGAGTGAATACATTCAAGCTGTATGTTAAACTGGGATCATGTTGTAGGTTACAATGGCATGTAGAACCATATTTACCAGGGCTTATTATTTATGAATCTGATTATTTCACATAGAGATGTGGGAACCTAAAAGGCTAGCTAGCTTTCTGTGTTTAGCCAACTTGGAGATGTGGGAACCTAAAAGGCTAGCTAGCAGGCCTGTAGAGCTATGCAGGTGAAGCCTGTAGAAAGCGTCATGTGGAGAGGATGTGTACATTGGGAAGACGTCACCCTGAGACATCAGAACATAATGTTGATGCCTGGCCAACATCTAAACCATGTAGAATGGAGTATAGAGACATTCTACATCTGCCAGACGTCTTGCCAATGAGCTAACTGCATTTTCCCAGTGTATCCTGTTTACTTGACCAGAGGTTTGTGTGCTAGCTGGGCTGATYGTCTAGCGTTTCGCTACACCCGCAATCTGCTAAATATTTGATTAATTTAGCTCCAACGCTCCAGAGCCACAGTTAGTGCTTTCATATTCTCTCTCCTCTCTTTCTCCCCAGGATGCAGTTAGTGCTTTCATATTCTCTCTCCTCTCTGTCTTTTATAATCTGTAATGTGTTTGTCCCCCCTAGCATGTATCATTGGCTGTTTGTGACTTCCTGTCTGTGTACTGGTGTTTCTGCAATTAAACTTAAGAGCTCTCATTGGCTATTGCTGATCACCGTTCTCAAAACTTGTCGTAGCATCTCCCTCCCTACCAGCGGTGGAAAATTACCCATTTGTCATACTTGAGTAAAAGTAAAGATACCGTAATGAAAATTATTTAAAAAGTGAAAGTCACCAAGTAAAATACAACTGTAGTAAAAGTTACTGTAATTGCTCAATATACTTAAGTATCAAAAGTAAGTATAAATAATTTCAAATTCCTTTTATTAAGCAAAGCAGATGGCACCATTTTCTTGTTTTAATGTAAGGATGACCAGATGTTCTCTTGACAAGTGAATTGGACCGTTTGTCTGTCCTGATAAGTGCTCGTTACATTTGAATGAATTGGGTGTCAGGTGTAATGTATGGAGTAAAAAGTACATTCTTTTAGAAACGTAGTGAAGTAAAAGTGTCAAAAAAAAAGTACGGATACTACTTAAGTAAAATCAAACATGTTTACAAAAATCGGGATGAAAAGAGGACAATATCCTACTAAAGTAGAAATTACTTAACATTTTACTCAAGTAAAATAGCACTCTGAAAAGCTATCAGTTACAGTAATGAGATTACAGAGAGAGGAGACTTGTGTAGTTTGGTGTTTATTGGCAGTCAGCAGCACAGGAAGATGCAGAAAGGCAAAGCACAGACAACATTGCTGCAGTGTCATCCTGACAACGTCATCTTAACATCCTAACATTGTAGTCTGACGTTGTAACAGCTGTTAGAAACAGAGCAGAGGGAGTCAGGCAACAGAAACAGGAAGCCTTAAAATCCGACACCTCACAGGCTGCAGATCAACGGCTCCCTATCCCCATGTAGTGCACTACTTTCTCAGTGGTGATCCGGCTCAGAAATAAAACAGCAGACAGAAAGTACAGCAGTAGTGACATCAACGTGACACACACCAGGCTTGTGCAAATCTTATCTACGCATGTTTGTGTGGGGGAGAGTGCAAACTATGTTTCCAGTGCATACCGGGTGGTGTGTACCGTGGTTCACCAGTGTGTGTGTGTGTGTGTGTGTGTGTGTGTGTGTGTGTGTGTGTGTGTGGTGTTGTGTGTTGGTGTGTCCAGGGTCTCTAGGTATGACAGAGGGCCACAGCGGAGAAGCGGACTCTCCCTCTGCTCTCTCCACAAAACCCGACACACCCTGGCTGCATCCTGGGGAGAAAGAGAGGAGAGAGAATATGAAAGCACTAACTGCATCCTGGGGAGAAAC
>NC_036860.1:3807170-3822065 GCF_002910315.2 Salvelinus sp. IW2-2015
TATTTAAAGTGAAAGTCACCCAGTAAAATACAACTTGAGTAAAAAGTTACTGTAATTGCTCAAATATACTTAAGTATCAAAAGTAAAAGTATAAATAATTTCAAATTCCTTTTATTAAGCAAAGCAGATGGCACCATTTTCTTGTTTTAATGTAAGGATGACCAGGGATGTTCTCTTGACAAGTGAATTGGACCGTTTGTCTGTCTGATAGTGCTCGTTACATTTTGAATGAATTTGGGTGTCAGGTTTAATGTATGGAGTAAAAAGTACATTTTTTAGGAACGTAGTGAAGTAAAAGTTGTCAAAAATAAAGTACGGATACTACTTAAGTAAAATCAAACAGTTTACAAATAATCGGGATGAAAAGAGGACTGAAATATCCTACTAAAGTAGAAATTACTTAACATTTTACTCAAGTAAAATAGCACTCTGAAAAGCTCCTCAGTTACAGTAATGAGATTACAGAGAGAGGAGACTTGTGTAGTTTGGTTGTTTATTGGCAGTCAGCAGCACAGGAAGATGCAGAAAGGCAAAGCACAGACAACATTGTGCAGTGTCATCCTGACAACGTCATCTTAACATCCTAACATTGTAGTCTGACGTTGTAACAGCTGTTAGAAACAGAGCAGGAGGAGTCAGGCAGCAGAAACAGGAAGCCTTAAAATCCGACACCTCACAGGCGCAGATCAAACGGCTCCCTATCCCCCATGTAGTGCACTACTTTCTCAGTTGTGATCCGGCTCAGAAATAAAACAGCAGACAGAAAGTACAGCAGTAGTGACATCAACGTGACACACACCAGGCTTGGTGCAAACTACTTTCTACGCATGTGTGTGTGTGGGGAGAGTGCAAACTATGTTTCCAGTGCAATACCGGGTGTGGTGTGTACCGTGGTTCACCAGTGTGTGTGTGTGTGTGTGTGTGTGTGTGTGTGTGTGTCAGGGGTCTCTTAGGTATGACAGAGGGCCACAGCGGAGAAGCGGACCTCCTCCCTCTGCTCTCTCCACAAAACCCCGACACACCCTGGCTGCATCCTGGGAGAAAGAGAGGAGAGAGAATGAAGCAACACCGGGAGAAAGAGGAAGAAATGAAGACACTGCATCCTGCGGGGAAGAGAATGAAGCACTAACTGCATCCTGGGGAGAAAGAGAGGAGAGAGAATATGAAAGCACTAACTGCATCCTGGGGAGAAAGAGAGGAGAGAGAATATGAAAGCACTAACTGCATCCTGGGGAGAAGAGAGGAGAGAGAATATGAAAGCACTAACTGCATCCTGGGGAGAAAGAGAGGAGAGAGAATATGAAAGCACTAACTGTGGCTCTGGAGCGTTGGAGCTAAATTAATCAAATATTAGCAGATTGCGGGTGTAGCGAAACGCAGAGCATCAGCCCAGCTAGCACACAAACCTCTGGTCAAGTAAACAGGATACACTGGGAAAATGCAGTTAGCTCATTGGCAAGACGTCTGGCAGATGTAGAATGTCTCTATACTCCATTCTACATGGTTTAGATGTTGGCCAGGCATCAACATTATGTTCTGATGTCTCAGGGTGACGTCTTCCCAATGTACACATCCTCATTACATATTCCTGACGCTTTCTACAGGCTTCACCTGCATAGCTCTACAGGCCTGCTAGCTAGCCTTTTAGGTTCCCACATCTCCAAGTTGGCTAAACACAAAGCTAGCTAGCCTTTTAGGTTCCCACATCTACAAGTTGGCTAAACACAGAAAGCTAGCTAGCCTTTTAGGTTCCCACATCTCCAAGTTGGCTAAACACAAAGCTAGCTAGCCTTTTAGGTTCCCACATCGCCAAGTTGGCTAAACACAGAAAGCTAGCTAGCCTTTTTGTTCCCAATCTCCAATTGGCTAAACACAGAAAGCTAGCTAGCCTTTTGCTTCCCAACTCCAAGTTGGCTAAACAACAGAAACTAGCTAGCCTTTTGCTTCCCATATTCTCCAAGTGGCTAAAACACATGAGCTGAGCTACGCTTCTAGGTCCAACACATCTGCCGTTGGTTTACCAAACAGTAGCCTTTGGATTTCCCCTATGTTGAACTTAAACAAGAAAATAATAGCCGCTGGTTGCTACAATACTGGATTCTACCATTGAACCTTAAGAACAACTCTGAGTTACATTAGCTTGATCCCTCAGTGAACTATACAAAAACATGACAGCTTTTTGACATAGCTGAATCACGTACTCTCATCCATCGGCTTACGCAATAGCCGGGAAGTCACTAGTGACTCTACCCATGCGCGAGTACATAGCTGGCACTAATCGTAAAAACACAGCCGTGGTTTTACCAACTAGCCTGGATCCCTATTAACTCTAAACAAAACACATTTCTGAGGATTCTAAGTACAATGTTTGTTTATTTTTATGCTTCTGAACATTGTTAAGATTTACATGTTTAAACGCATTAGGACACGGTCATGCCTGTCTATAGAATGAGATCAAGGAACAATCGAGCGCAATGCCTCCTCGCTGTCCCCACAACGATGGAAGGACACGCGCGCATTCCAGTCTTGAGGCACGGGAGTACGTTTGAAGCAAACTACAAGAGCGCCCACCTTTGTGACGAAAACGACAACCGTCTTGCTGTTGCTCGGTAGGTGGTATAAAATTCTGCCTTTACAGTTTGATACGTGGGCTGAACGAACGGATTAGACAGGATGTGGAAGGAAGGTTGGATACGTGGGCTGAGGATTAACGAATGGGAAGGTTTGATACGTGGGCTGGATTAGACGAACGGAAGGTTTGATACGTGGGCTGGATTAGAGACATGGGAAGGTTTTATACGTGCGCTGCGAAGACGAAGGAAGTTGATACGTGGGCCTGAGGGATTAGACGAAGGAAGGTTTGATACGTGGGTGGATTAGACGAACGGAAGTTTGATACGTGGGCTGGATTAGACGAACTGGAAGTCTTGATACGTGGCTGGATTTAGACGAACGGAAGAGTTTGATACGTGGGCTGGGACTTAGACGAATGGAAGGTTTATACGTGGGCTGGATTAGACGAATGGAATAAGGAACGTACCTTGATGAAGGAGTCATCCTTGTGGTTTCCATGGTTGACCGTCCCTCCATCCTACCATCTAAACAACAAATCACAGAGAGACCGTGTGTAAATACACACCTGGGGAGACGGGGGCCGGGAGACACACTGGGGACGGGGCCCGGGAACACTGGACTCAGCCACACACTCACCCAGCTCATAAAGCTGTCCTTTCACATTGACGAAGGTGATAAAATGGAAGCTCCGTTATTGCCTCCACCTGAAAGGAAGAGAAGATTAGAGGGTTGGAGAGAAAGAGAGAGGTTTAGAGAAGAGGAGGAGAGCGTATAAAAGATGAACAGTGATACATTATAAACATCTGAGGTAGTCCTATTTTGCAGTTGTGTGTTGTCTCACCCTGCACGTGCCCTGGGCTGCCACCTCATCATGAGCCTCTCTGATGGCCTGCAGAGACACAAGAATATACACACATTAAACAAATATGAAGACATACAGGTATCTACATTAAACATTAAGGGCATTAGGAAAGTATTCAGACCCCTGACTTTTTCCACACTGTTACAAATTACGAGCCTTTTCTAAAATGGATTAAGATTGGTTTTTTCCCTTCATTCAATCTACACACAATACCCCATATTTACATCACAATACCCCATATTGACAAAGCGAAAACAGGTTTAACATTTTTGCTATTTCTAAAAAATATTATAATACCTTATTACATCAGTATTCAGACCCTTGCCAGGAGACTCGAAATGCAGCTCAGGTGTATTCGGTTTCCATTGATCCTTAAAATATTTCTACAACTTGGAGTCCACCTTGGTCAATTTCATTTGACAGAGCTGAAAGGCACACACCTGTCCAAGGTCCCAGAGTTTATATTTAACTAGTCGGTTTAGAACCAAATCTTATTTACAATGACCGCCTACCGGAACAGTGGGTAACTGCCTTGTTCAGGGCGCAACGACAATTTTTACCTTCAGCTGCAGGGATTCATCTCAAAACCTTTCGGATACTGGCCCAACGCTCTAACCACGAGCCTACCTGCCGCCCGACAGTGTCAAAGCCAAAAACCAAGCCATGAGACGCTGGCAGCATGAAGTCTCAGATTCCTATTTTGAACTTTTGCAAACTTTTAAGTTTTTTTTTTGTCGTCCCGTAGGCCCGAGGACTGAGCATTGGGAGAGGGCCGTACAGGATTGGTGGAACGTGGTCACTCAGATAGAGCTTCTCTGAGGATGTGAAATGTCCAGAGAAACCCCTGCGCCTCTGCCTCAGGCCTATTTTTAGAGTGGCAAGGAAGTCTCCTTGAACCATCCAGGCACTTCTTCCTAGAGTGGCCAGAGGACCCGCCACAATCTAGGCCTTAATGGTGTGGGAGGGAAGCGCTCCACCAGCTTGTTTGCGTGCATAGGGAAGCTTCCATAGGACCTTATAGTAAGTGCCCGAGGAGTTCCACTCTAACAGAGTTAGAGAGTGCCCGGGAGAGGGAAGAACATCTCCCAATCAGCTAGAGCTGGCTCAGGGGAGCACTCCACAATCAGGACCTTTTTGGTAGTGGGGCCTAGAGGAGCTCCTCAGTAAGGCATATGCACCCCTTGGAGTTTGCTAAAATGGCACTAAAGGACCTTCAGACCATGAGAAACAAGATTCTCTGGCCTGATGCCAAGGTCAGTCTCGAGGAAACCTGGCCACCATCCTAAAGTGTAAGCATGGTGGTGCGCCTCATGCTGTCAAGGGATGTTTTTCAGCGGCAGGACTGGGAGACTAGCAGGATCGAGGCCAAAGATGAAACAGAGTAAAATACAGAGAGATCCTTGATGAAAACCGCTCCAGAGGCACTCAGGACCTCAGACGTGGGCTGCAGGTTCACCTTCCGGAACGGACAACGACCCTAAGACACACACCAAAGACACGCAGAACTGGCTTCGGGGACAAAGTCTCTGAATGTCCTTGAGTGGCCCAGCCAGAGCCCGTACCTTTGGAACCCATCAATATCACATGGAGAACCAGAAAATAGCTGTGCAGTGGACCTACTCCCAATCCAACCTGACAGAGTAGAGGGTCTGAGATTGAAGAAATGGAGAAACTCCCAAATTACAGGTGTGCCAAGCTTGTAGCGATCTACCAAAAAGACAACGAGGCTGTAAATACGTGCCAAGTGCTTCAACAAGTACTGAGTGAAAGGGTCTAATACTGTATGGTTAAATGTGATTTTCAGGTTAATTTTTTCTAGAGATTAGGCAAAAAAGTCTCAAACTTATTTTTGCTTTGTCATTATGGGGTATTGTGTGCTCAAGGATGAGGGGAAAAAACGATATTAAAATCAATTTTGAGAATAAAGATCAACTGACAAATGTGGAAAAAGTCCAGGGTCTGAAACCTGTAATGTAGACATATCATTACAGGCCAACAGGTATCTTACACAGTATATACATTACGAATAGACAATACGTCAGTAATGAGTATTAACTTGAACCATTTAGACAAACCTCACGATAACAGCTTATACCGTTGTAAGAACCGGCCTTCTCACTCAATACGCTTCAAATTAGTGTCCGGCCTCTACAAGGAAGTCAATAGTGTTCCCAGGGCCCACGGAGGCTCACAGTAGGTTATCAATCTCTAACGGCTAGTTCTCACAGGGCAGGGCCTCTTACAAGGACAAATAGTGTACGCCTCACAGAGCAGTGCCAGGGCCTCTACAAGGCAAGTCAATAGGTTCCCACAGGCGGGCCTCTACAAGATCAATAGTGTCAGGCGGGCATCCAGGGCTAGGTCCAGGGGCCTCTACAAGGAGTCAAATAGTGTTCCACCGAGGGCTCACTGGTCAATGTCCAGCTACAAAGGATCAGATAGTGTTCCACAGGGCCTCTACAAGGAGTAAAGGTTCAACGCTCAGGTGGGTTCAGGCACATGGCCTACTACAAGGAGTCAATAGTGTTTCCACAGGGCTCTGCTCACAAGGGGTCGCAATAGTGTTCCACGGGGCGGCTCTACAGAGGAGTCAATAGTGTTCCACGCAGGGGGTTTCCCTCTACAAGAGTCAATAGGTTCACCAGGCGGGGTACCGGGTCTAGTTCCAGGCTCTACAAGGAGTCATAGTGTCCACGGGGCCTCTAGCAAAGTCAATAGTGTCACAGGGCCTTCTACAAGGAGTCAATAGGTTTCCACAGCGCCTCTACAAGGAGTCATATAGTGTTCCACAGAGCCGTCTAACCAGGAGCAATAGTGTTCCACAGGGCCTCTACAAGGACTCAATAGTTTCCAGCAGAGAGGCCTCTACAAGAGTCATAGTGTTCCACAGGGCCTCTACAAGGATCAATAGTGTTCCCAGCAGGGCCTTCTACAAGAGTCATAATATGCTTCACAGGGGCCTCTACAAGGAGTCAATAGTGTTCCACAGGGCCTCATCATATTAGGTCAAAGGCAGTGTTCAACACCGGTGTAGTGGTCTCACAGGAGTCAGAGGTTCCAGGGGCCTCTTCAAGTCATTGTTTAACGGAGTCTCAGAGTCAGTAGTGTTCCACAGGGCCTCTACAAGAGTCAGTAGTGTTCCACAGGCCTACTACAAGAAGTGCAATAGTGTCAGGGCCTCCACAGAGTAGTGTGAGGGCCTTCTACAAGGAGATGCAATAGTGGTTCCACAGTGCCTCTACAAAGGACAATAGTGTCCACAGCAGGGCCTCTACAAGGAGTCAATTAGTGTTCACACCCTCAAGAAGAATTCCCGCGGCTCTACAAGAGTCAATAGTGTCCACAGGGCCTCTAAAGGAGTCAAAGGTTCAGGGCATGCCCTATCTCAATCGTGTTCCAGGCCTCTACAAGGAGTCAATTTTCTATTACGGTATCTTTACTTTTACTCAAGTATGACAAATGGGTAATTTTTCCACCGCTGGTAGGGAGGGAGATGCTCAACGACAAGTTTTGAGAACGGTGATCAGCAATAGCCAATGAGAGCTCTTAAGTTTAATTGCAGAAACACCAGTACACAGACAGGAAGTACACAAACAGCCAATGATAACATGCTAGGGGGAACAACACATTACAGATTATACAAAGACCTTAAAAGATGCACGTGTTGATAGTATTAACAGTGTTCTTATTAGAATGTTGATTGGTCGAATCCCTTATAGGAAACAAGGAAGTGGTTTTATCAGTGAATTTACATTGAATATTACATTTTTCCATTTCACAATTTAGGTTAAAGTTGTTTTTCTTTATCCTTGTTCTAGTTAAGGAAACTGAGCAGCAGATTCCCATTAAAGAAAGACCCAAAGAATATTAACAATTGTAAAACTATGAATATCTTTCCATAATTTCTTTACATGTAGACAATGCAGAATTGTTTTCTGGATGCTCAACACAAAGTGCAGTTAATGTCTTCTGAGTTTCTTCAGGTAATGATTCGCAGGGTAATACTTATGGATCATTCTGAAAGAGACCTTTGACCTTGTTAACAAGCAGGTATTTGTGTGGTAATAATATCCAGTCTTTTTTTCTAACAGATTATTGAAATATATTCCAGTAAATTGTGACATAAGGAATAGCTACAATTTTAAAATAAAGAACACACAGATCTGTTGTCCTGAGGAAGCAAGGAGAAACACATGTTTCCTATTGTCAACCGGATTAAGAGAGGGCAGGTCCAGAAGGTCTGGTTACACCTGTAAACAACTGAGTTCCAGATGGAATCGCCTCAGACTACGGCAAACTCTCTAGGTGTTACAGGAATATTGTACAAGATAATAAACATTCCTCATAATTGAGTAACAATCCTGCATTAAAAAGTTGACTCACCAGCAGGATATGATAAATTTTTTTATTTTTTTTATTTCACCTTTATTTAACCAGGTAGGCTAGTTGAGAACAAGTTCTCATTTGCAACTGCGACCTGGCCAAGATAAAGCATAGCAGTGTGAACAGACAACACAGAGTTACACATGGAGTAAACAATAAACAAGTCAATAACATGGTAGAAAAAAAAGAGAATCTATATACAATGTGTGCAAAAGGCATGAGGTAGGCAATAAATCGAATAATTACAATTTAGCAGATTAAGCGAGGTAGCAGCTCCTGGTGATTTCCTTACTACTAATATTCTCTGGAGTTTCACACACACAACACACACACACACACAACACCACACGTTCCGCGGATGACACACCAGCACACCAGCGTATGCACGCGGAGCGCAACCTACCACACTTGCGTGGTTGGCGGAGGGGCATCACACCTACATCACTACACACCAGTGGCGCCCAGTAACTGTTCCGTATCTATCTGTGTGGGTGGTTAGTCCAGCTCGGGGTGGGTCTGCTGATAACTCGCGGGTCACACCCTGCGAGACAACAGGTGACGGGGCAATAGAGTACAATTTTATAGGGCTATCGGCCCTCAGTCCAGTCTCCGTCCAGAACCCCTGCAATATAACATTTATAAACCCCGGTCTTCCAGTCCAGAACCCACTACTGTAACAGAAACATTTATAACCCGGGTCTCCAGTCCAGAACCCCTACTGTAACAGAACATTTTAACCCCGTCTCCAGTCCAAGACAACCCCCTACTGGTAACAGAACATTTAATACCCGGTCTCTAGAATAATCCTACTGTAACACACATTTATAACCCCGGTAATAACCCTGTTTATATACACACACATCTCACCTCGATCCACCACTTCTGGCGCCTCTCTGAATGCAGGCTCGGGATGTCTCGGTTCGTCCCCGGGACGAAGGTGAGGTTCCTTCGCGCTCAGCCCCCGGTGCTGGCCATCTCTGATAATGGCTTTATTGGCTACAGTGTTTTTCCTGGCAGGTTTTAACATATCTCTGGCTCTGTTAAGCAAGCTCGGCTACATGGTTGTCCGGCTTAATTCCAACGGATACGCATAGGGCTTGTTATTCCCGCCGGTTAAGGCCACGGAGGGCCCGTATCGGTTATCTCCGTTATTCCCCCAGGTTTTCTCCGTAACTTCGGCGTGAAGCGTCTCACGAGTTGGGCGTAGAGGAAAGTGACAGCTTATCCTGACTCACCGCACACTGCAACACGAAACCAACCAGACACTAAAAATAACCTCCGAACCGGCAGGCGCGAGACAAGACGCCCCAGCAGGCCGTCTGGTGCCCGCAGGACGGGGAGGGATAGAAGAAATGCTTGGAGGGGGGTGTTGGGGTGTGTGTGTTTTACAAAGGTGGCGTTATAATTCGGTCGCTGGGGAGGCCAAACGTGGACGCTGCTTGTCACCGAGCGCCAGAGCAAAGCAGCGTCTGTTAACCATGGCGACGCGGCTGCAGCTCTGATCCTGGGTAAATACCGTCCGACGACCAAGCGATAACCATTATCTTTTGGACTTCTGTTGTTTCAAAAAAATATTTTATTAAATATTTATTTTTTTTATGGATTTTTACAAAACATAATAGATTAATTCATCATATAAATAACAAATCTGTTTTCAGCATCAAATACATGGGTTTCATTATTGGCTAGTAACTTTCCCCTTCCGGAGTAACTTCCCTCCGGAGTAACTTCCTTCCGCAGAACTTCCCCCCGAGTAACTTTCCCCCCGGAGTAACTTCCCTCCCGGAGTAACTTCCTCCGAGTAACTTCCCCCGAGTAAACTGGCCCCTCCGGAGTTAACTTGCCCTCCGGAGTTAACTGCCCCCCAGAGTAACTGCCCCGGGGTAACTGGCACCCCGGAGTAACTGCCCCCCAGAGTAACTTCCCCCCAGGAGTAACTGCACTCGGGGTAACTGCACCCCCGGAGTAACTGCAGCCCCCGGAGTAACTGCACCCCCGGAGTGAACTGCCCCCGGAGTCACTGCCCTCGGAGTCAACTGCCCTCTGGTAAACTTGCCCCTCTGGGTAACTGCCCTCTGGGTAACTGCCCCTCGGGGAACTGCACGCCGCGGGAGTAACTGCACCCCCGGAGTAAGTCTGACGCCCGGAGTAACTTGCCCCGGAGTACTGCCGCCTCGAGTAACTCCCCTCGGAGTACCTGCCGCCTTCTGGGTAACTGCCACCTCTGGGTAACTGCCCCTCGGGTAAATGCCCCTCGGGGTTAAATACCCCCAGAGTAACTGCCGCCCCGCAGTAACTGCCCCGCGAGTAACTGCCCCCGGAGTAACTGCCCCCGGAGTAACTGCCCCGTAATTCACATTAACACCACAAGAATGTCACCAAATTATTTTCATTTCACAACTTGGAGATATTTCAACAAAAATTTGCGGTAAATTATCTAATTTTACTGAAAATTTTGAAAAAAGTTGTAGATATATTCACAATGACGTTATATCTACTATATTTTTAAATATACAGTGCGAAAAGTAAAATCCACTTGTTTGAGAAGAAAAAATGTCGAGAATTTTTGAGGTAAGTATTTCATATGTTGGATGGAGTGTTTTGGGGCAAACTCGCCCTCTTGGGGGCCTAGGTTCTTCATGGTTATGAATGTGTTTCTTACCTTGTCATTTTAGACACTGACTAGCCCCAGTTAGCGCTAGTTTCATGATACTTGCTAGCTAGCACCTTCAACTAAGCAGCTAAAATGCTAGCACATAGCTAGTTTAAGCAAGAACTGCTAGGAGTGCAGCTAGCCACTTCACTAGCAGTAAGATGCTAGACCAGCTAGCTAGTTAGCATAAGCTGCTAGGAGTGCTTAGCAAGCACTTTCACTAGCAGTAAATGCTAGCCAGCCTAGCTATTTAGCTATGGAAACTGCTAGTAGTGTAGCTTAGGCAACCTCACTTCACTAGCAGTAAACTGCTAGCCAGCTAGCTATGTTTTAGGCCTAACTGCCTAGGGTAGTGCTTAGCTAGCCACTTTCACTAGCAGTAAATGCTTTTTATGGCGTTAGGAGGCCAGTAGCTTCTTCCTTGGCTGAGGCTTCTCAGTGTTAATGTTGATTATACGCAGACTCGTTATGACTGTGGATTTCGATACTTTTGTCCTGTTTCCTCCAGCTCTTCACATGGTCTTTGCTGTTGTGATTCTGGGATTGATTTGCACTTTTCGGCACCAAAGTACGTTCATCTCTAGGAGACAGAAGCGTCTCCTTGCCTGAGCTGTATGCGGCTTGCGTGGTCCCATGGTGTTTTTATACTATACACCTTCCAATGTGACTCAAATGATGTCAATTAGCCTATCAGAAGCTTCTAAAGCCATGACATCATTTTCTTTTTTTTCCACGGGATTTTCCCAGCTGTTTAAACTGTTTATGACTCTGATATTGGCCGCTTACTGACCATACAGAGCTGTTTATCTCTGATAATGGCCCTTACTGACCATAAAGCTGTTTTTATAGACATTACACTGTTTAACTCTCTGATAATGGCCTTACTGGACCATAGAGCTGTTCTATATTGACATTAAAACTGTTTATTCAATCTGATAATGGCGCCTTACTGACAATAGGAGTGTTTATAATTGAACATTAAACCTGTCATTATCTCTGGATAATGGCCCTTACTGACCAATCGAGCCTGTTTTCTCTGATAATGGACCCGTTACTGACCAATAGAGCCTGTTTATATAGACATTACACTGTTATCACTTCTGATAATGGCGCCTTTACTGACCATAGAGCTGTTTATATTGACATTAAACGTTTTATCTCATGATAATGGCCCTTACTGACAAATAGAGGCAATGTATTTATAACTTGACATTAAACTGTTTATCTCTGATAATGGCCAGTCGGCAAGAGCATCCTATCGGAAGCATTTAATCGCTCTAATGATTAAACATGAGTTGGTCACAGATAGGAGATAAACAATTTAATTAGCACAATTCTGGGAACAAAGGCTATAAATGACAAATCAATACAGTAATAACGGGGAGCTTTTTCAAATATGAGGTTGGAAACATTTTAAGAAAATATTGGACAGTCTTCTTTGCCAAGACTGCGGTGTAAAGAAGAAGTAACTCCAAAAGACAATCTTGTTCAAAAGCCTGTTTGAAAGTCTTTATGAGGACAAAATTCTGTTCTGTTGAGCTACAAAGCTGGATGAATTATAGACTGAAAGCCTTTGTCAAATGTAAGGAGAAATGGCTAGAGGGATGAATCTTTTTTTTAGAAAAAAACTAACACAACTTTAAAAAATGACACAATTAAATATTAAACCGTCTCATCACAGATGAATCCCAAATTAATCTCAGGTCTTTATGTTGCAATTCCTCCAGGACTTTCTCACAGTTCTAAGTATTGGTGAGGTGTTGTCTTCTTACTTCTTCTTCTTCTTTTTATCAAAAGCTTCGATAAAGTGGGAACCATGAGTTCTATTCTTCCCTGGAGAATGTGGTTTTTTGGGGGAAATGTAGTATATTTAAAGTCTATTTGAATGGGAAATGTTTCCATTAAATGTAGACATGGCATTTCCTAGATTTGATTTGACATAGAGGATTAGACAAGGTCCCAACAGTGGTCTCTCTTCGCTTGCAACCAATTTTAAAATTTTGTATAATCCAGCGATATAATTAGGGGTCTCTATTGCTGAAGAGATATTAAGAATATAATGCTGGAGCAGATTACGGTCTTATTCTGACAGAGCATTAAAAGGGGTTCTATTGCCTGACAGAGACATTTAAGCTCTAATGGACAGAGAATACAGGGGTCCCTATTGCTAGGATTAACAACGGACCCAGACGACCGATTAATTAAGGGGTCTATTGTGACAGATCTATTAAAGGGGTCCTCTATTTGCTGACAGGAATTAAAAAGGGTCTCTAACATTGCGACAGAGACATTAAAAGGGTCTCTATTGCTGACAGGAATTAAAAGGGTCACTCATATCGTGGACAGAGATATTAAAGAGGGTCTCCTACTTGCTTGACAGAGACATTAAAAGTGATTCTATTGACAGAACATTAAGTCCCTATTGCTGACAGATATATTAAAAGGGTCTCTGTTGCTGACAGGATATTAAAAGGGGTCTCTGTGCCTGACAGAGATATTATATTTTGAAGATGCTGACTCAGATTCTATGAGCAGTCGATGTGATATATTTTCCAAAGAATCTGGTCTTTGCCTAAACCTTTAAGTGTGAATTGGTTTGCTGTTAAAGACTGGTGTGATACCGCTCGATCTGGCAATATACCAGGTCAAGGAGAATGTCAATCGTCTAAAAATTATCGAAGAGGACCAAAGCGCAGCGGGGTTTGAATCACTTCTTCTATTTTACATGAAGAACATTTAAAACAACAAAACTAATAAGATCGAACGTGACCGCTCTAATAACACCTGTGCAAACATGCACATAACATAGACAATAACCCACAACACAAAACAAGGCTACCCTAAATATGGTTCCCAATCAGAGACACGAAAAAACATGTCTCTGATTGAGAACATATCAGGCAAACACTAGAAAATAGACAACCAGACAAACATAGAATGCACACTCAATCACACCCTGACCCAAAGCAAAAACATAGAAAACATACAAAGCAAACTTAGGTCAGGGCGTGACAGAGAGTAACATATTGGGATTACCATGTCTCAGGATCAACAGGAAAGATGCTCATTACATTCATACTACTATTGAAAATAACAAACAAAAGTTCACCATTGGGTTGCAGAGGGATTTATCCTTGAAAGGTTGAGTATTGGCTTTCTAAAGCTGAAAGGTATCCCAGACTTATCTTATGCGGCCCTGTCCCCTACATTTGACAAAAAAAAATAGGTAAAGCTGTTGCCAGATGCATTTTCAACTTAATCTAGAAAATCGTACAGATTATATTAGGTAATGTGTCATTATGAACACAAAGAATATGTCTCATTTTCCTGAATCATCCTTAAGATGAATTGGGCTGAAATTTCTATGAAGAAATCCAACTTCAATCTTGAAAGTTCACTCCTATTACATCTTCTCCCGTTTTGGTGACTTCAATTTTACGTTACGTTTAATTTTAACGATTGATAAGATTCCTACAAATTCTCTGCTTTTCAGACCAGTAATCTTAGCATGGTCGTTAATAAACAACTTTAGGCATTTATTTGGAACAATAAGGATATGTCTTTATTTTTTAAGAACTGGTTTAAATTAGTAAAACAAATGCATGCTTTTCAACCGTTCGCTGCCTGCACCCGCACGCACCGACTAGCATCACCACCTGGACGGTTCCGACTAGAATATGTGACATCTATAAGTACCTAGTGTCTGGCTAGACTGCAAACTCTCCTTCCAACACTCATATCAAACATCTCCAATCCAAAATCAACAAGAATCGGCTTTCTATTCCGCAACAAAGCCTCCTATCACTCCCGGCCGCCACTTACCCTAGGTAAAACTGACTATCCTACCGATCCCTCGATTTCGGCGATGTCATCTACAAAATAGCTTCCAATACTCACCTAGCAACTGGATGCAGTTTAATCACAGTGCATTCGTTTTGTTACTTAAAGCCCTTATACGACCCACCACTGCGACTGTATGCCCTAGTCGGCTGGCCCTCGCTCAGTTCGTCGTCAGACCCACTGGCTCCAGGTCATCTACAAGGCTATGTAGTAAAGTCCGCCTTCTCAGTTCACTGGTCACGATGGCTACACCCCCCCGGCAACGCGCTCCAGCAGGTGTATCTCACTGATCATCCTAAAGCAAAACCTCATTTGGACCTTTCCTTCCAGTTCTCTGCTGCCTGCGACTGGAACAATTCAAAAATTCTGAAGTTGGAGACTTTATCTCCTCAACAACTTTAAAAATCTGCTATCCGAGCAGCTAACCGCTCGCTGCAGCTGTACATAGTCCATCTGTAACTCACCACAATTTTACCTACCTCACCCCCCATACTGCTTTATTTATTTACTTTTTCTGCTCTTTTGCACACCAGTATCTCTTCTTGCAACCATATGATCATCTGAATGATTTATCACTCCAGTG
>NC_036860.1:3822165-3869310 GCF_002910315.2 Salvelinus sp. IW2-2015
TTGATGTCAGCTTCATCCCTCGGGGAGGGGCTCTCTGGGTCCAGGGAAAACAGACCCTTCCTCCCTGGGCTGGAGGTCAAGCTGTCCAGTGCTGGCATCTGCTCTTCCTCCTCCCCGCCTGAAACACAATACACAACCAAATGAATGAGTCATTCATTAAAGAGTCATTAACCTGGGAGGATGTGAATTAAACATGGAGCCTAATGTCACCAGGAAAATTACATAAGTATTCATTTTGGTAACTGGTAATGCATGAAAATACACAACATGACGAAAGGTATGTGGACACCTGCTCGTCGAACATCTCATTACAAAATCATGGGCATTAATATGGAGATGGTACTCCCTTTGCTGCTATAACAGTCTCCTCTCTTCTGGGAAGGCTTTCCACTAGATGTTGGAACATTGCTGCGGGGACTTGCTTTACATTCAGCCACAAGAGCATTAGTGAGGTCGGGCACTGATGTTGGGCAATTAGGCCTGGCTCGCAGTCGGTGTTCCAATTCATTCCAAAGGTGCTCGTGTAACAGTGTAGCTTCCGTCCCTCTCCTCGCCCCTACCTGGGCTCGAACCAGGGACCCTCTGCACACATCAACAACTGGCACCCACGAAGCATCGTTACCCATCGCTCCACAAAAGCCGCAAAGGGGAACAACTACTTCAAGGTCTCTGAGTGAGTGACGTCACCGATTGAAACGCTATTAGCGCGCACCCCGCTAATAAGATAGCCATTTCACATCGGTTACACTCGATGGAGTTGAGGTCAGAGCTCTGTGCAGGCCAGTCAAGTTCTTCCACACTGATTTCGACAAACCATTTCTGTATGGACCTCGCTTTGTGCATGGGAGTAAATAAAGGTGAAATTGTCAAGCTGAAACAGGAAAGGGCCTTACCCAAACTGTTGCCACAAAGTTGGAAGCACAGAATCGTCTAGAATGTATGCTGTAGCATTAAGATTTCCCTTCACTGGAACTAAGGGGCCTAGCCCGAACCATGAAAAACAGCCCTCCACCAAACTGTACAGTTGGCACTATGCACTGGGGCAGGTAGCGTTCCCCTGGCATCCGCCAAACCCAGATTGGTTCGTCGGACTGCCAGATGGTGAAGCGTGATTCATCACTCCAGAGAACGAGTTTCCACTGCTCCTGAGTCCAATGGCGGTGAGCTTTACACAACTCAGGCCAATGATTGGCATTATACATTGTGATCTTAGGCTTGTGTGCGGCTGCTCGGCCATGGAAACCTATTTCATGAAGCTCCCGACGAACAGTTATTGTGCTGACATTGCTTCCATAGGCAGTTTGGAACTTGGTAGTGAGTGTTGCAACCGAGGACAGACATTTTTTATGCGCTACGCGCTTCAGCATTTGGCGACCCCGTTCTGTGAGCTTGTGTGGCCTACCACTTCACGGCTGAGCTGTTGTTACTCCTAGACGTTTCCACTTCACAATAACAGCACTTACAGTTGACCGGGGCAGCTCTAGCAGGGCAGAAATTTGACGAACTGACTTGTTGGAAAGGTGGCATCCTATGACGGTGCCACATTGAAAGTCGCTGCGCTCTTCAGTAAGGCCATTCTAATGCCAATGTTTGTAGGGGGATTGCATGGCTGTGTGCTCGGTTTTATACACCTGTCAGCAATGGGTGTGGCTGTAATAACCGAATCCACTAACTTGAACAGGTGTCCACATACTTTGTATATAGTGTATGCATAGGCAAATTAAATAGTTTTAAAATAATACAATGTATTATGTTTCTGTATGAATAACAAAAAATACAAATAACCTTTACAATGGAGTAGCTAATAATAATAATACGATATTCATTAAAATAACTGCAATTTGCAGCGCTCTATTGACGCTTCAGACGTAGTCTGTCTAATAAATCACTTCTTCAAGCGTGTAGACCTGTGATAATGGCAAAACACTGTTCGTTTTCCTGCTGTTGTACATATCGTAACAGACACATGCCTTTCATTGCGATGGTGTATTTCTGGGACAAAACTACCATTTTCTGCGACAAAACGGTAAATCATAAGCGACGTGAGTAGACAATGCTTTTTGTCTGGTGGGCGGCTCCGCGCTTGTCAGTTGATCTCGTCTCAGGGTGCTCGCAGAGCAAATGACACCTTTGATTTTTCTCGCTTTATTTGCAGCATCAAAAATGTGATCACTGCAGMAAAATKATACCCTGRTTTGATAAAACTATTAAAAGTAACAAAGTTACAAAATCCGGACTTYAGTTTTCATTATATAGCAGTAGTAGGCCTACAGTAACATMAAGTAACCTGACACTTAATAAAGTGACACTTAAATGTATTTTTAAGATCTAAATAAGTTTTGATACGATTACAGATTTGTAGTCCGTTATTCCTGTATCATAAGCATGAGGCAATGCATTCATAAAGAATGACACCAGAGAGACCACGTTCAAGAAATCAAAGGAAAGTAAAATGGCGAGGATTTGGGAACTGTAGGTAATTTTAGAAATCCTGCAGTATTGGAAATAGTGAACGTCATCCGAGACGCACAAAATATATCACACAGAAAATGACAGTCCGCATCAAATGTTGCAAAACACATTCCTGCGCGCGTAGCTACAGTGATACAAGAAACTCGAACAATGACAAGAATGACACATTTGTAGCCAATGCCTTGACTTTGTCTATCTCACCTTTAGTGCGCGACAGTGATTTTAAATGGTCTCATCTGATTAGATTTTTTTGACGGCTAATGTGTCTAGAGACAATTTTGACTTACAGCAAACAATACGGGCTACGACGCGACGTGCAACAATGAAGCCGATTAATGTTTAAAGGGCACGGACGTTACGGTGAGTTGTACTCACCGGTCAGTAGCTGTGGTGCATCGGACTCCCAGCAGCTAAAGCCAGACAGTTTTTCCGCTATTGTTTGTGTCTGCAGGGAGGTGGAAGCAGCCATTTTGCCCCCGTACACATGCACCGCTAAACTAAGGCGTGACCAATCGAGCAGAGGCTGGGACAAACGCACTGAGCACCACATCAACCATGGGCATCTGAGTCTCTTCCTCTAATATGCTTGATTTACAGTAACACTTTGTCCCAAATACTGCAGTTCATCATAGACTTAAAATCTGCTACATCACACAAGTCTCACAACTAGGGACTGATGTTACAACACCAACAGGCAAAGTGCCACATCAGGAGAGTAGTTCCATAATGAAAAATAGTTGCAAAACTATTGCACAGAATCGTTTTCATCATTCAATATCCCTTGTGCATTGCATTGCCACTATAGTTACCATTGAGTTACCACATTCAGCACTGAGACATTTCTTTGGAAGTCTTATTCACGCTGATCAACCATCATGTAATCTACCAACAACCTATAACACAGTCAGACCACAGTGTGTTGTATTCATAAACCACAATGCCAGCTCAAAAAGGCATCCTACAGTATACACACCAGGTACACACACACCTTCAGGCTCACCAACGCTGTGGTCTTTCTCCCAAGGCTGAGAAGGCGACGATGGCAGTAGGTTGGAGACTGTAGCACCTGTTGCCTCTTCACTCCCCTCCCCTCCCCCTGGTTCTTCCTCCTCCGTCTCCAGGTCTTCCTCCTCCTCCTCGTCTGAGGCTGGGCTGCGTGGGGGGGCTGTGGGGAGGACCAGGTCTGGGCGGCTGGAGAAGAGCTCCCGGAGGATATGGATGGGCGAGACAGTCACCTCCCAGTTAGTTATCCCAAAGTCCCGCAGGTGCGCCCTGGCATGGCTGGACAGACCAGCCCGGGTGTCAAAGCCAGCATTGCAGAACTCACAGCGCATCACACTGAACGTATCCGGGTCAAAGTTGGCAACTGAAGAGAGAGAGAAGGGCACATAAGGTTAGCAGTTTACAGACCGACTTGGAAGTTGTACACATCCTCTACCCTGACTGATACTTGTTACTTTGTTACATTATAGTTTATTACAAATATACTGCATCATACACCAGACAAGGTCGTAACAATGTAATAACAAAGATTCCAGATACCCTTTTTCTTCTTCTTCTGGTAGGAGAACTTCTTCTCAATGGCATTGACCTCCTCAGGGGATATGAAGTGGCGCACATTGTAGCTGACGCCCACTCGGTTGAGGTGGCCCCTCACGTGATTGGCCAGCCCGATGCCGTTGTGGAAGCGATCAGGGCAGTAGGGGCATTTCCTCTCCACGCTCTTCAGGGTCCCCGTCTTCTCATCAATCTCCTCATAATCCTCATCTGATATGCCCTCCGCTAGGAAACGCCGGATATTCTCCTCTTCCTCTTCTTCTTCTTCGTCATGATCATCGTTGTCATCATCATCGTTGTCATCATCATCGTCATTTTCAGCAGCAAAAACCTTGTTACTCTTCTTTTCAAAAGCAACCTTTGTCTCCCCGTCCTCTTCCTCTTCCTTCACGKGCTTCCCTTCTGTAGARCATGAGGCTGTGAGGCTCTGTTGTTTTAGAGAGGAGTCATCTAGCACAGGAAGGAAAGGGATATAGTATGAGGCTGAGCTGAGACAGCCATTTAGTACACAGTATTATAATAGACAAGTGTTCAATCCCAGTCCTGGAGAGCCAATGTGCCGCTGGATTTTTGCTGTGTCAGTAACTGCCTCAATCAATCTTCAACAGCAGATGAGATAACTTTATATCACATCAATTTACTACGTGCTGTAGTGGCACATCAAGAATAGGCATCATATACAGAGACCCTTCAGGACAGCGATGGAACAAACACTACAGAGGCCATTTAAACAGACGCAACATGAAGAACACAGTGATAAGATGCAATGGGGTGAAATTAGAAACAGACATCTACTCACCTAGCAACTGAGCCTTTATATTGATTAGGGGAGAGCACAAGGAAGATAAGGCTGACTATATTGTTTTTGGTGAGGGGATCCATGCATCACTGCATGCCAGGTGGCTACTTCACAACTCAGCCTGTCACTCACCCATCGCCTTGCCTCCCTCCCAACGGCCAAGGTAAGAGAGGAGAGTTTGGGGGTCAAAGCGGTTGTGCTCATTTAGGACAAGGGACAGCGTGTGTCTTAGCTGGGCCTGCTGGCCCTCAGTCAGCCCCAGGCACTCTGCTGCCCCCCACAGGCTGGCTAAGAAAATGCGTTTCAGCTGCATGGCCGGGGCAGGCACCTCCACAGAGCATGGAGGGGAAGCAACGGGCAACCCAGGTTCAGTTATGGGCCAGGCAGGGACTGCTGGGCATTTTCAGTTACGGCCAACCCAGTGACTGATCTGCAGGCTTGTGATGTTATTTGATAACACTGTCCAAAGGTACACATGCATGAAGCACAAGTTATGCATTCTAGGTGAATATAAATTCAATATCGAAGGACAAATATCACAGGTTACCCAACTGTGCATGTCCAAGGTGAAAATAAAAAGAGAAAATATTGAATTGGAATTCAGAATAGCCTCAGGAGTACAAAATATTCTGGACAGTAGAATATCTTTGCATATGCATATAGTGTGGCCATTCTCTAGTGCAGTGGTTCCCAATTCCAGTCCACAAGTACCCCAAACAGTATTGAAGCCCCAGACAAGCACACTTGATTCAACATGTCAACTAATCATCAGGCCCTTATAAAGTGTTTTTTGTTCGGGGCTACAACAAAAAAGTGTACTGTTGGGGGTACACAAGGACTGGAGTTGGGAACCACTGCTCTAGTGTATCAGACCATTAACGGTGAAAGGTTTGTCTAGAATTAGCATGAGAGCAGTGCAATAGGTGAGACTCTAAAGAAACTCTAAGGTATTGGCTTCTTTCATCTGTATTCGAGAAGGCTTGAGGGGATAGGTTCTGCAGCTTAGTCTCACCTCGGAGGGATCGAGCCCTGGTGAGCGGTTTGGATCCAACAAGTGATTCAGTCTCTTTTTGGTTCATATCGGTTGCCAGGTCAGGGCTCTGGCCCTGGCTTTGTGCATCATCGGTCTCAGGTGGCCCGCTGTCCAGTCTGGAATTTGGCCAGAGGAGTTCTGTCCCAGCCTTCCCTCTCCTATTTGCCCTCTTGTTCCCGATGGTCTTAAAGGCTATCTCTCTACGCTGGGGAGCTGGAGCAGTGTTTGATGGTTGGGGCTGTGTGTCACTGTCCTCCATAGCAGAGATCCAACTAGAGGAAGAAGACTTACTGGCCTTTGACTGGCTTTGGTCCTCTGGTGGAGAGACAGGTTTAGAAAGCGTATCAGAACATGGTGGAGAGGAAGCATCAATTCTGGACCCTGGACGGTTCATCTCTTCAGGCCCTTCCCCACAGATGGAGGTCTGCGCGGGGTGAGCCACGTGTTGGTGCTCCTTCAGAGCAGTTTGACTGGAGGCCTGGAAGGCACACTGATCACAAGTGAGAGAGATGGAGGTCAGGCCAGAGGCAGATCCAGATCCAGGTGACACAGACGGCTCCATAGGAGTGAGCTTTGGCTGAAAGCGCGGAGAGGCTCGCTGCAGACCAGTAGGTTTTCTGTTGTGGGTCTTGGCATGATTAGCCAATGCCTGTGAGGTGCGTGTACTGAAGTCACACTTGAGGCAGAGAAAACGACGATTGGCTGGGCCTTTGACCTTTGCTTTGACTGGGGTTTTGGCTCGAGCTTTGACTGGGGCCCGGACTGGAACTGGATCTGGCTCTGTGAATGGAGCTAGAGTCGTGACTAGAGCTACAAATGGTTCTAGGACTGGGCTTGCAGGTTTGGTCACCTTGCTCGGTTCACCTTGCGTAGTCTCTCCTTTCCCACTGTCACTCAGCTTCCCAATCTCCTCCAGGATCTTCTGACGAGACTCCTGGTGTCGTCTGTTGTGGTCCGCCAGAGCCAGCCTGTTTGACAGGTTCCATCCACACTCCACGCACCGAAATCGCGCGCCCTTCACTCCGCGCTCCCTCCTGCCAGCCCCCGGCCTGCTCTGACTGTGCTCTTGCATGTGATCCTGCAGGTAGACCTGCTTCTTGAAGTAAATGCTACATTCCACACAGGTGAAAATCTCTTTACCAAGCTCTCCGTCTCCTCCTCCTCCTTCTTCACCACCTTTTTCCTCTTCTACCTTCTCCAGATCCTCTGTTGCCTTTTCCAAGTCCTCCTTAAAGTCATAGGCCCCTCCACTCACATTCACTGGCCCCAAGCTCTTTGCTCTTGAGGAAGCACTCCTTGCCTTCTTTCCAGCTCCTGTTGATGTGCGTTCCCAGGAGCCCTGGCCAGAGAAGGGCCTGAGCAGGGCCCTCTTCTTCTTCCGACGCTGGATGAAGGTGCAGTGTGCCCAGGGTGCTGGTGGGGGGCTCTCTGTGTCTGAGTCCCCAGGAAAGGTGTACACATCCCGCTCAGGCTCCTTGTCCTTCCCTGTCAGGTCCTCTTCCTCTCCCTCCTCCTCAATTTTGCACCCCTCCTTTGATGTCACTTTGGACTGAAACAGTTCAGCTTTCTCCGATATATTCCAGACTCTGTCATCTACCACTGTGGATGGTCAAGAGAAAAAAGGATATTAGGAAAGGAGTTATTTAAAAAATAAACTGTTTTATTTAGTGTTTTCCCTTGCTCCCCATCATGCTTACATTCTTTTGAACTGGGTTGGGCCTTCTTTGGCTCCTCTCTGTGTGTGTTAGGCTTGTCTTGGTCCCGCTCCTCCACAGGGCTGAGTAGGTTTGTCTCAGTGGGTAAGTGCTGCAGTTGTTCAGGTCCTTGGTCATCCTCACTGTCAGGTCTGGACAAAATTATACAGAAAGAGACAGTTGTATGAGTGGGTCAGAAAGAGCAATGAGTCCCTATCTGTCTATCTGACCATGTGTCCGCCTAACCTGTTAGTGTGGCCGATTGTCACTTTATTTGACCACTCTGCTTTACTCTCTGTCTGCCTTGCGGTGTCGTATCCTATCACACATAACTATCTTCCTGCTGGCTGCCCTTCTATTCCTCCATCTCACCTGAGTCCAGAGGAGAGGGATCCTGGGCTGTGAGCGGCCAGACCGTGAGGGTTAGAAAAGTGCTGTAGCTCTTCCTCTGACAGACAGCGCAACCCACAAAACAGACAACAACAGGAACATCACTTCACATGTTGGCCACCCACAGGTAAATTCACAGGCAAAGATTTACAGTAGTCATTCCTAGTAAGAGAGACAGTTCTGACTACAAGTAGACGGAGGAACATTCAAACATTCTGGAAGTGACAACAAATATAGCTGAGGGTGATAGCAACAAGTTTAACTGATAGCATCACATTTAGGAAAGCCCATAACTGCACTACTGACATAGACGGGACACACTTAAAAATTCAATAGTATGATTCATATTGTGTTCATACAAGGCTCAGTAATAAACAAGTGTGATAGCTACCGTCTAGTGTCTCTTTCTCAGAGTCAGAGTCCCAGGTCAGGGAGGAGGGAAAGGCTGAGGGCCTGATGCTCCTCTGTGCACTCCTCCCTGATTCCACCTGGGATAGGGGGCCTCCGGTCCTCTCAAAGTCCCCATTRCCACCRCTGGACCATGGGCTCCCACTGAAGRTGAGCTCGTCTGGAACCTGTTGATGACATTGACACAATCTCACAGCAAGAGACAGCATACTGAATGCAACTGACATTGATTCTGAAGTCTGTGATTTTCACTTATGTAAAAGCCTATGTTTCAGCAAATTCAGCATGTGGTGGTCGACCATGATAGGATCCTCTTTACCTGTAAGGTGTGATTTAGGAAGTTGTGGGTTACGGTGTCCTGTGCTGAGAATGAGGGTGGTGGCCCATAGCTGCTCACTGAGGTGAAGGAATCCCTGGGGGAAAGAGAATCCCCCTCTAGCTCCATGGTCCCCAGAGCACAGTATGGCGTCCCACTGCTGACCACTACAGTCTACATTGTGTGTGGTCTTCTCTTCCACTGTTTTCATATACACAAACAACACACACACACACACATACATACACACGGGGTACACTTCCGTAATACTGTCATAACAGAGAGATAAGCAGCACTCCAGAAAAGGTGTTCTGATGCACACAAAACAACCAATTTAAAGTMATTGGAAAATCATRKCACTMATTTGGGGGTCTGGGTTGGCCACTTGATWTTCTGYTTCAAATGCTGCATTGTCAGTGAGCCACAATATCACACCAAGACCTTGATGAATTTGACAAATCGTAAATGCAAGAGATGGTAACAAGCATAGCGCAGTGGCGTCACAGGTTCAGCCCACTGCAATTTTGGGAATGTCTGACCCATTTTCACAATGTCTGGTGATATTGTGAGAATATAACATATTTCCCAAATGGCCACATACAAAAGTATACTTTTATTCAGGCCCTGTCTCGCTTGTTAGCTAAAAATAAACGCAAATGCAAGTAGCTAACACATTAAGATGGAAAAAAATGATATCTACCTGCAAGGGCATTGTGGATGGACGTAGCAAGCATYATATAAATATGTGCAAAAATGTTTATAATGTTATAACGCCCGTTATTAAGTACTCACGGAAAACGGCCTGGCTTGTGGTCTGAGAAAAGGAGTTGTTTACGCACCGTTCTCCATGCTTTATATGGAACAAAGCTACGAATATCCTCAGTCCATGAATGCATGTAGAGTGTGTTGCTATAATTTTGTTACATCGGTGCTACATTTTTTCCATGAACCCGCTTGCAGAGACCACACACTCGACTCCATGTTATTTGCCTGCAGGCACGCCACGGCTACGTGAGTGACGTCGATTTAGAACTGAGGTCAGGCTATCCCTCTCAAATCCATGTTCCAATTTACATGCGCCACTACACTGACAATACGGTTTAATGCAGGTAGCTTGACCACGGATAGCTTGATCGCAGTGATAGAGARCAGAAAATAGTTTGGAGCAAACGTTCAAGTTCAACCTCTGCGGTCAAGTTCAATTTGATTGCATTGCACTGGAAAAATGCAATGGTAAAATGTGTGTGTGTGTGATTTTACTCACTACTATTTTTTAGCATTTATGATTCAACATGATAAACAGAACAATATCACAAATAGTGTACTAAAATGTGTAAAGCCTTGTTCGAGTCTTTTTATTTTTATTTTTTACAGTAGGTGACACTAGTGAGCTGCCTGTGACCAACAATCAGATTATGTACTAAACCTATGATTATGTAGACTTATGAAGACCTAGCTTTCAGGCCATTTACTGAACTATAGAATTTCTCACATCACAAACTGCATCAAATTGTGTAGTATGCCCATAGGGGCGAGGTTAGAGCGTTAGTCCAGTAAGAGGTTGCTGGTTCAAATACCAGCACCGAAAGGTGAAATAATCTGTTGCTGTGCCCTTGAGCAAGGCACTTAATCCTAATTGCTCCAGGTGCGCTGTACAATGGTGCCCCTGGGCGTGACCCCACTCCCTGTGGGTGTCTCACCAAGATGACCAGGTGTACGCAATGAAAAAGCAATAAAAGCTGTCAATTGATTGATTGGTGCCGACGCAAAACTGACAACATAATTCCCTGACCTATTCAGAACAGCTCTATCAGAGCAACTATCAGAAAGTCATATATAACAGATGTTGATAAAACAAAAGGCAAACACTGGAGCCAAATTACAAATATTTATTCTGTGAGATTAATCACTCCACTTTTCACAATATCTTCAGTTTTGAACCTCCTGGGGAAAATGGAAAGAATGAAAGTAAGTTTGTGGAGAGATAAGACCATTAGACATGAAATAACAAAAACACATAGGCCTATTCATTGTTAATAACTGCCTAATAACCCCCACATATACATGTACACAAGGATGTAGGCTCTTAATTTGAGTCAGTTTGCTACAGCAGGAAAATAATCCAACAGCAACAGGAAATTTGAAATATTATGTGGATTATAATTAATGGAAATTCTTTTAGGGGTTGATTCATTTGTTGCAATGAAAAATCAAGTCTGAAATTTTAAAGTGGAAACTGCAAACTTCAGAAGCATTTTTAAACCTCAAATACACTACAAGTTTTACATGTCATGCATTGCAGGAAAGTTATCCTCCAACAGGGTGATCAAATTAAGATCCTACATCTGTACATACTGCACACACTCTCTTACCCCAAAGTGCTCCCAGCCTGTGATCTCTGAGTAGAAGGCGTCTCCAGGACAGGAAGTCTTAACCAGCTGTCTGTGGCCATACAGGGTGAAGTTACCGACCAGTCGCCCGCCTYCCACAGCACAGGATKCCAGACGATCTCTCACCAGYTCCATGGTCTGCTGCGATGGCAAGCTGGAGGTGTAGTCACCGATGAATGACACCCCGTARCCCTTGGAGTTGTAGCCYTTAGTGTGKGCCCCTTGCCAGTGCCACCCACGCCCYTCATAGAGGTACCCGTCAGAGCCTGCCACAAAGCTGAAGGCAAACATCGGCAAGGGATGAGTCATTCATCATGAGTGATTCATCATCAAGTCACATTTTGCTTGGTAAACAACAATTACCAGAATTGGACAGCTAATTTCTAACCTCTAATTATGAGAGCGACACACACACACACACACACACACACACATACACCCATACTGTATACTCAAACTTGACACATTACATAAGCATTGTGGTTTGCGAGGAGGCTGTGTAGTGTCCAACTGTGCAGCACCTTCAGAAAGTATTCACATTCCTTTACTTTTTCCACATTGTTGTGTTACAGCCTGAATTTTACATTTATTAAATTTAGATTTTGTGTCACTGGTCTACACACTCTACACACCCTATAATGTCAAAGTGAAATTATGTTTTTAGACATTTTCTAAAATTCCTTAATAATGAAAAGCTAATATGTCTTGAGTCAATAAGTATTAAACTCCTTTGTTATGGCAAGCCTAAAAGTTTAAAAAAGTTTTWAAAAAGTAAAAATTTGCTTAACAAGTCATATAATACGGTGCATGGACTCACTCCATGTGCAATAATAGTGTAACTGTTTACTCTACTCTGTAACTGTTTTAAAATCACCATTGGCCTCATGATTAAATCCCTGAATGGTTTCCTTCCTCTCTGGCAGTTGAGTTAAGAAGGACGCCTGTATCTTTGTAATGACTGGGTCTATTGGCACACCATCCAAAGTGAAACKAATAACTTAACCATGCTCAAATGGATATTCAATGTCTGCTTTTTTGTTTCGTTTTATCCATCTACCAATAGGTGCCATTCTTTGCAAGGCATTGGAAAACCTCCCTGGCCTTTGTGGTTGAATCTGTTTTTGAAATTCACTGCTCGACTGAGGGACCTTACACAGTAGATAATTGTATGTGTGGGCCGGGTTACAGAGATGAGGTAGTATTTCAAAACTCATGCTAAAACTTCTTCGGGATCAGTGTCCTGTCCACGGGATGGTTGAGCTAACGTACAGTATGCTAATAAAATTAGCATGAGGTTGTAAGTAACAAGAACATTTTCCAGGACATAGACATATCTGATATTGGCAGAAAGCTTAAATTCTTGTTAATCTAACTGCACTGTCCAATTTACAGTAGCTATTAAAGTGAAATAATACCATGCTATTGTTTGAGGAGAGTGCACAATTTTGAACATGAAAAGTTATTAATAAACAAATTAGGCACATTTGGGCAGTCTTGATACAAAATTTTGAACAGAAATACAATGGTTCATTGGATCAGTCTAAAACTGTGCACATACACTGCTGCCATCTAATGGCCAAAATCTAAATTGCACCTGGGCTGGAATAATACATTATGGCCTTTCTCTTGCATTTCAAAGATGATGTTACAAAAAGATACAAAATAACGTTTTTTTTCTTTGTATTATCTTTTACCACAGCTATTGTGTTATATTCTCCTACATTCCTTTCACATTTCCACAAACTTCAAAGTCTTTCCTCTCAAATGATACAAAGAATATGCATATCCTTGCTGCAGGCAGTTAGATTAGAGTATGTCATTTTCGTCAAAAATTGGGGGGAAAAGGGGCGGATCCTTAAGAGGTTTAATGGCTGTGATAGGAGAAAACTGAGGATGGATCAACAACATTGTAGTTACTCCACAATACTAAAATAAATGACGGAGTGAAAAGAAGGAAGCCTGTACAGAATAAAAAATATTAGAAAACATGCATCCTGTTTGCAATAAGGCTGCCAAAAACGTGGGGGAAAAATGAACTTTATGTCCTGAAAACAAAGCGTTATGTTTAAGGGCAAATCCAACACAACACATTACTGAGTAACACTCTTCATATTTTCAAGCATGGTCGGTGGCTGCATCATGTTATGGGTATGCTTGTCATTGGCAAGGACTGAGGAGTTTTTTTTAGGATAAAAAATAATGGAATAGATCCTAGAGAAAAACCTGGTTCAGTCTCCTGAGAGACTACTGAGACACTGGGAGATAAATTCACCATTCAGCTGGACAATAACCTAAAACACAAGGCCAAATATACACTCAAGTTGCTTACCAAGACGACACTGAATGTTCCTGAGTGACCTAGTTACAGTTTTGACTTAAATCGGCTTGAAAATCTGTCATTACTTTAAAATGACTGTCTAGCAATGATCAACAACCAACTTGACAGAGCTTGAAGATTTTTTAAAATAATAATGTGCAAATATTGTACAATCCAGATGTGCAAAGCTCTTAGTGTCACGCCTGCTCCCACTCCCCCTCCCTGGCGCTCAAAGGCACCAGGCTCCCCAGCATTACGCACTCCTGCCACCATCATTACGGACAGCGATTATTGGACTCACTTGGACTCAATCACCTCTGTCATTACCTCCCCTATATCTGTCTGGTTCCCTGCTCTGTTCCCTGCTTCAGCATTAATTGTCATTTGTCRTTTTGTACCCGTGTGCTGACGCTGTTCTTGTCTTGGTCTTTGTTTGTTTCCTGATTAAATGTTGAATCTCTGTACCTGCTTCTCATCTCCTGAGTCGGTCCTTACACTTAGAGACTTACCCAGAAAGACTCACAGTTGTAATCGCTGCCAAAGGTGATTCTAACATGTATTGACTCAAGGGTGTGAATACTTATGTAAATTAGATATATTTGTATTTAATTTTTATACATTTGCAAACATTTCTATAATTTCTTTTCACTTTGTCATTATGGGGTATTGTGTGTAGATGGGTGAGATTGTTTTATTTATTTAATTCCTTTTGAATTCAGGCTGTAACACAACTAAATGTGTAATAAGTCAAGGGGTATGAATACTTTCTGAAGGCACTATATCCTAAGACCTGTGTACTAGAGGTCGACCGATTATGATTTTTCAACGCCGATACCGATACCGATTATTGGAGGACAAAAAAAGCCGATACTGATTAATCGGCCGATTTATTAAAACATTATTTTTTTATATATATATCATACATATACACACATTTTTGTAATTATGACAATTGCAACAATACTGAATGAACAATGAACACTTTTATTTTAACTTAATATAATACATAAATACACACACACAGCTCTGAAGTGACAATGATACTGAAGAGTCTGCTTAGGAGACAAATACTCTCAACTGTTTGAATAAAAATAGAGTTTAAGTTACCTGTGATGAATGTTGAAAACAAAAACTGTGATTTCTATATGCAGGTAATCCTATTTTAATAATGGGCATGGTAAGAATTGACGACCAAAGTGCGAGTCATAATTCCCATGACACCTTCTAGCAAAATCTGAAAAGCGGTTCCTTCATTTATTCCATAGGATATTTTTTAGATTCACTTAAAATAAGGTCTGTGTTTCGTGTAGGCTTACACCACCGTGCCAATTTAATAACTGTGTAGATATCCATAGGACAAGGTAACTCTGATCAATAAGGGCTAAATATAAGCGAAGATCATTTTTTTTGTAGAGTGGATTTATGAAAATATGTTGACAAACGTTACCTTATCCTAGTGAGATTTACACGGGTATCAAAACGTCGAGGCGGTTTAAGCCTGCACAAAACACAGACCTTATTTGAAGTAGATCAAGACATTCTCTATGGAAGACATGAACGGTAAAATAACGAAGGAACCCCTTTCAAGTTCAGCCGCAAGTTATTACAGGAATTATAACGTGTCGACTATTTCTCTCTAAACCATATACCTTTGACTAATCCGGAAACTATCACCTCGAAAACAAAACGTTTATTCCGTTCCTTATTTTATCTAACGGGTGGCATCCATGAGTCTAAATATTCCTGTTACATTGCACAACCTTCAATGTTATGTCATAATTACGTAAAATTCTGGCAAATTAGTTCGCAAAGAGCCAGGCGGCCCAAACTGTTGCATATACCCTGACTCGGCGTGCAATGAACGCAAGAGAAATGACACAATTTCACCTGGTTAATATTGCCTGCTAACCTGGATTTCTTTTAGCTAAATATGCAGGTTTAAAAATATATACTTGTGTATTGATTTTAAGAAAGGCATTGATGTTTATGGTTAAGTACACATTGGAGCAATGACAGTCATTGATTGATTGTTTTTTATAAGATAAGTTTAATGCCAGCTAGCAATTTACCTTAGCTTACTGCATTCGCGTAACAGGCAGGCTCCTCGTGGAGTGCAATGTAATCAGGTGTTAGAGCATTGGACTAGTTAACTGTAAGGTTGCAAGATTGGATTCCCCGAGCTGACAAGGTTAAAAATCTGTCGTTCTGCCCCTGAACGAGGCAGAATGTTCCTAGGCCGTCATTGAAAATAAGAATGTGTTCTTAACTGACTTGCATAGTTAAATAAAGATGAAATAAAGGTGTAAAAAAATATATAAAGAAAATTGGCGCCCAAAAATACCGATTTCCGATTGTTATGAAAACTTGAAATCGGCCCCGATTAATCAGAACCTTACAGTTAACTAGTCCAATGCTCTAACACCTGATTACATTGCACTCCACCAGGAGCCTGCCTGTTACGTCGACCTCTACTGTGTACTACACATACCTGTATCCAATATCGTCCCAGCCCCGGTCATCCTGGTGAAAGCGTTGCATGGACCTCATGTCTGCAGAACACTGCTGAAAGGTGAGACAAGGCTGGCCAGGCTGGTAGGTGTGGTGGATGTACATGAACGAGAGGGGGAGGGACAGGGGGGTGGGRGTGCCCCGGTATGGTGCAGCCCCCCACTGACACCGCGGRATAATAGCTGGACAGTCTAGAGGTAGGGCRATCCAGAGAGAKATTGAGTTTTAACATGTTTWTCCACTCCTTTTTTCAACAATAACACCATGTCTCAATTATTGTTACTATTTGTGCTTTCTTGGATCAAAGTCAAAATTATTCCAATAAATGTTGACCTATCCTTTTTAGCTTTCCCTGCACTACAGTAACCCTCTCTATCTCCACTCTCTCCCTCTGCAGTGGGGTTTACTTACCCATATATCTGTGGACAAACTCCTTTATTCCTTCCCTCACCACAGCTGTCAGCTCTTCCTTTTCCTGTGCCAACATCGTGGAGTGGTCGATCAGTCTCCTCTGTAGGACCAGGGATCTCACCACCTGCCTCTGCAGGAGGTGGGGCCTGGCCAGTTCTCTGAAGTTCTCCCTGCGTAGTTGGCTGATCAGACGAGGAGCAGCATCCAGTCCTTCCCCCTCAAGATGATGACAGTAGTACCTCCTCAGTAGGCTGCTCAGCTTGAGAGGACGCTGGGACTGAGCTGAGACCTCAATCCCCAGAATCACACCATCCATACCGCCATTAACCAGGGAATCGGTGGCGAGGGAGGGCTTGTCGGAGAGGGTGAAGACCTGAGGCGAGGTCACGTCGTCCCAGCAGCCATCAGGGCCCAGGCGTTGGGAGAGGAGAGAGCTGTGGAAGCGCTGGAAGGACAGACCCAAGTTCCTAGCCAGAGTGAGGGGGTACAGGCCACAGAACCGACACCTTGTCTCAGACACTAGCCCAGCTTCAATACCCAGGAGGACTGGGCTCATAGCAACCGTGGTGCCATCAGCAGTAAGGACAACCCCTTCCTCTCTACCTCTCTCTGTCACCTTGTGGCGCATAGCCCTGCCAATGAAATCTGAGAGATTGGAGTCCATGACTGGTGCCTCTGAGGTGCTGTCCTCCCTGATAGTGCCCAAGAAGTGCTGCATGAACTCATCTCTGAGACCGGCTGCCCTGCGCAGGCCTCTCAACACATTTACAGGCTCCAGTCCAGGGTTACTGTCTTCTACCTGCTCCAACACTCTGATGAAGTCGTCCATATGCTGGGAGGACATGACTGAAATCAGAAAACAAACTAGTTTACATTTGATAATATTCAGCATCACTTTTCTATAAACAGAAACTACATACTGTTCTGTAATGTGTATTAATAACTGCACCCTATATTGCCTAAAATAGCATTTTATTGCAACTTCTTCCTCTAAGTAGCTGTAATGSATTTCCTTGCTGACTTTCTTGCTCTCTCTCGAAAAGAGTTTGACTGGTCATGACCTCTAAATAAATAGGAAAAAAGTGAACACAAACAGATTGAGTTACCTTTGGTATCAGTGTGAGCACTGACCAAGACCACAAGAAGGGTCAGACACCATTTCCGGTGCGGTTCCATTGGGGAAATCATTGAGTCTTCAACGCCCTGTGCTCCTGACATGTATTATGCATTGCATCGCCTACCTTGGAACATTTATAGGAAGGCAAACACATCAAGTGAATTATGCAACCACTGTACAAACAGATACGGTGCTGTTTGTACAATTTGAGCCATTTATTGAGGGACATGGTGTGGGAAATTGGCAACTGTTAGGTAAGTGTGTGTGGGCATGTGTGTTTGTCCTTATGGCTCAAGGTCTTTCTGAATTTAAATGTTTACCTTATTGCATTACACCATTGCCACTATTACAACCTTTAGGTCAGCAATTTATTTTTCCCCTTCTCCTCGAGTACTTTGCATAGACTGTTGTTTCATAATATCTCAATATTAAACAAAATTCTGTTAAAAACTACTGTACAGCATCACATTGTGTGTTGTGTTTAGGTAACAGTCTCTATTTAATCATTGACAGGTCTGTGACGCATGAGAATGCAAGCATGTTCTTGTTCCTTTTCCAAATGGCCCTGGAAATACACAGCAAGAACTCAAAGGAAATTCCCATGCATCATTTAACAGGAATATTTTTTTTAAACATACAATTGACATTAGGACATCTTGCATTTTTTTGAAYTTTTTCAAGGCATGTAATTTAGATTACACATGTGGCAACCGCTATGTGTCAGATGAGAACATGCACTGCTGATCATAGATCAGTGCTTTACTAGAACAAGACACGTGACCAGAACAGGAAGTCACCAACACAGCAGCAGGCAGAAAACATTGAAACACGGTAAGGGGTTTTAGGTCCTTGTATAAGAATAATTAACKAAATAAATATGTTTAGCTTGTTAACAGTGTGAATGACTGAGTTTTGGCTTTTTTGTCGTCGAGTGAGTTCGCTAGCTTGCTTGACAATTTTAGCTAGCTAAATTATCACTAGCTAGCAGCTACATTAGCTGGCTAGTTATGCTAGCATCCAACATACTTTATCGTCCGCTTTCATCTGCGCTAGCAGCCACTTTGATGTTTCTTCAATGCAGTTAGTTCCTCCTAATTTACGGAATCGTCGTTGGCTAATCTCTTTGCATATGTACGGCAGGTAAAGATTTCCGAAGCCCGCGCATGCGCCGAAACTGGTCCTCTTGAGGCGCGGCTACCTGAATCGCAAAACAACATCCATAGGCCCTACTCCTTTCACCTGATTTATGCGCGAGGCACGTGACTACACAGCGAGCTGTGACGAATTCGAGAGGTGTGAGCCATACTACCGCCCTAGGCACTAGTTAAGATAAAAATAAATAAAAAGATAACTAATAAAATACTAACTTGTTAAGACAGATAGGTACACATTGTGGTTAAAGATCCTGACCTCTAGGCTAGTTGAAAGTGTTGCCGCTTATCTATCTATAGCTAATCCTCTCAGATCTTCACCTGCCTAGGGTAGTGGTGAGGGGTTGATTTGGAATTGACATGGCTAGCATATTATCACTTCAGGCTATTTTACTTCTATTTACAGATCATTCTTTTTCAGAAAATGGACACTCGGTTCACGAGAGGAAAGTCAAACATCCTGGAACGGCCTCTAACCCGTCCCAAGACTGAAGTCAGTGTGAGTGCCTTTGCACTGCTCTTCTCTGAGATGGTGCAGTACTGCCAGAGCCGCGTATACTCTGTGTCCGAGCTGCAGCAACGCTTGGCAGACCTGGGTCAGAGCGTTGGCGCCAGTATGCTGGACGTGCTGGTGCTGAGGGAGAAGAATGGGAAGAGGGAGACCAAGGTGCTTAACATACTGCTCTTCGTCAAGGTACGTGCTTGCATGGGCTCAAGGTAGATAAGTTCATATGTAACAGTCTCATAAGGTGTAACACTTGTCATTATGCCCATGCATAAGTACATGTCTATAATTTTCAATTTGCTTCATATAGGTGTCAGTATGGAAAGCTATGTTCGGTAAGGAGGCAGACAAGCTGGAGCAGGCCAACGATGACGACAAGACCTACTACATCATAGAGAAGGAGCCACTGATCAACGCTTACATCTCTGTGCCCAAGGAGAACAGCACACTAAACTGTGCTGCATTCACCGCTGGCATCGTAGAGGCCATTCTCACACACAGTGGCTTCCCTGCCAAGGTCACAGCCCACTGGCACAAGGGCACCACGCTCATGATCAAGTTTGATGAAGCTGTGATAGCCAGAGACAAGGCCCTGGATGGCAGATAGATGAGAGAGTGTTGGTGTACACATGCTAGAATAAGAGAATGATGAAGTTGATCATCATTCTCACTAGGTCTCAATATGCTCTGCCGTGTGAACGAGCCAGTAACTTGAGATATGGACTGAGTGAGTGGTCTGTCTGTAGACAAGTCTGCATAGGAGTAGTTGAGTTGTGAATATACAGTATATTGAGAAGTGAAACAGGATGTCTTTTTATCACCACATGAGAGAGAGTAAAAATGAATGAATGATTAGAATGTTAATCCCAATTCTGAGCTATTATATTTATTTGGTCCAAGAGTTCATATGAGACAACATTTATAAAGGTCAATGTTTCTTGTGAATCTCCTCAGTCGGTCAACCCTTATCTAATGACTTTGACATTCTCACTGACAGTGTATCTTAAACCATCTCTTAAGACTGCATAGGACGTATGTGAACGTCATCTCTTTTGTTTTTGATATCTCAAGACATTTCTGAATCACACAAAGGACCAACACATTGAAAATATGGACTGCAGTATAATACACCAATATGTGCAATGGTTTACCCTCCAACTGAGTTCAACATGGTGAAATTAAAGACTGTCATTGTGTTCCCTAAACAAATTACATTTTAAGCTATTCAAAATATGTGAAAGTTATCAGTTGTCATTTCCACAGAGCATTATGTTGGCAAAAAATGTCATGACTCAGGGGTTTGTAGGTGTAGTTTCATTTTACACCTTTATTTGTTTCTATCTAGACATGTTTGAAATACTTTTACTGTTTATCACCGTGTGTAAGCATTTTAGCAATTAACTGATATTAAAAGACTTGCTGAGTAATTCTAAAGATCCGGTGATCATATGAGGAAAATCGATGAATCCAGGGCTGTGTTCAATTTGTTTGAACGTTTGATACGTTCAACAATTTGTACTTAACATTTTAGTCATTTAGCAAACGCTTTCTCTACATTTCTTGTACGTTTTTGAACAGAGTGTGACGTACATTTGCTCCGTACGGTGGGTGTGCCGGGGTGTAGCTTGAATAAATTAGTGACATTTAAAGGRCAGCGGATACATTTTGAACCCATAACCCCTCCCCGTTTTTCAACTGGTTCATTATGGCACCGTTTCCGTTGTACTGAACGCAGCCTAGCTTTGATCATTTGACTATCAATGCAATAGGTGGGGCTAATGGGCTTTGACAAACGCTATCACGAATTAGATATTTTGAGACCAATGACCATTTTCCGGACAACATGTCACATGGTGATTGTCATGTGACCATTGGAAGCTGCGGCTTTGTGATTGTTTGTAGAGCGCAGCGTCCCTATTCTCCTGTAAGTTGTTTCCTCAATGTTTAGCTTTCTGACAGTCCTAAAAGATAATTTCTTAAATTGTATTATTCTTAAGAATTCATTCATGTCCTGCAAAGCATCGCCATGGCATCAACGAACTGTAACTGCATCCAAGACGGTACAGGTTGGTCATGTACTTCAATGTATCARTCTAAACCTAATTTTTAAAGTTAACCAGCATTTACCTAACTCGGTCCCCGGGACCACAAGGGGTGTACGTTTTGGTTTTTGCCCTAACACTACAAAATTATTAAAGCTTGATGTTTAGTTATTGATGATTTGAATCAGCTGTGTAGTGTTAAGGGAAAACACAAAACATGCACCCTTTGGTGTCCCGAGGACCGAGTTTGGTAAACCTAAAGGTGTATAAAATAACTATTTTCATAAGGATAATGTATTTGTTGTATAGTGTTAAATGAGAAGGCTGCATGTCATCTGTGAGTGCCCGGCATCGCAATATGATCATAATAGGCGAATTGTATGTCAATAATGCTTCCATTGCTGTTTCATACATAGCCCAAGAATATAACGTCACTAAATGTTATTTTCAGAGGGGAATTGACTGACAGCCAAATAATCCATTTGAACATGAATCGATCCTCAATTGCTGTACGGTTCTAGAAACATTAAGCTTTCTACTTTCATATCACCAAAATAATTTCACAAATGCAAAATATACACTTACTGTACACTGTTTTAACAGTTGCAACCAGCAGTATTTTTCAGTTGCAACACGTTTGTGGCGTCCTTGTTCCCACACAGGTGTTGGGAGACGCAGATAGCTAATTAGCACAGGTAGTCGCCTCCGACTTCCGTAAACAAACCGAGGTAAAATTGGCATACATAAAAATGCCGTTTAAGCTAACGTTACATAAATCAATAACGTTTTCACTGATTATGACAATCATCAAACTAGGTATGATTTATTCTGTAAATGTCTAGTGTACTTTTACATCCTTTGCTTTGAGTAGAAATTCCAGTTTTGATTTGATACATACATACAATCTCAAATATTGCTTTTTAAAGATGAAGAAATCAATAACTAATTCAGTGATTGTTGCAGAAAAGTGAAAATATGCATTTATTTGCAATAACTTTAAAGAAATTATAATTTCAAGTGCAATTTGTTCTATATAAAGTTAGACAATGTTTACATAAAGTTGTACAATGTTTACAATCTTAAATTGTATGCCAAATCAATGTTTATATTTTTAGTGCAACAGTTCCACATTTTAAAGTAGTTACAAGGCACAACAGTCATTTATTTACATGTCTCTAATTTAACAGCTAAGAGGCCCCTTCAATTATTTTCTATTTTGGCTTTGTTGAAGTCCTTCTTTGTCATCCCCAGACAAGCTGAATGGTACCATCTCCTGAGGTAATAGACTCAACTGTTCAACGCTTACAGCCAAATGTTTAATACCCTGGGTATTCCCAGAACACATTCTGGAAAGTCTATAGATTCAGTGGTCACTTTATTAGGTACAACCCCTTTTGCATCAGGAACAGCGTGAATTTAAAACTGTTGATGAAACTGGGAAAGGAGATTTTTCTTTGCAACTCTGCCTAGAAGGCCAGCATCCTGGAGTCGCCTCTTCACTGTTTGCAGGTACTATTTAATGAAGCTGCCAGTTGAGGACTTGTGAGGCATCTGTTTCTCAAACTAGACACTCAAATGTACTTGTCCTCTTGCTCAGTTTTGCACCTGGGCCTCCTACTCCTCTTTCTATTCTGGTTAGAGCAAATCTGCACTGTTCTGTGAAGGGAGTAGTACACAGCGTTGTACAAGATCTCTAGTTTCTTGGCAATTTGTCGCATGGAATAGCCTTCATTTCTCAGACCAAGAATAGACTGACGAGTTTCAGAAGAAAGTTMTTTGTTTCTGGCCATTTTGAGCCTGTAATCGAACCCACAAATGCTGACGCTCCAGATACTCAACTAGTCTAAAGAAGGCCAGTTTTGTTGCTTCTTTAATCAGAACAACATTTTTCAGCTGTGCTAACATAATTGCAAAAGGGTTTTCTAATGAACAATTAGGCTTTAAAAATGATAAACTTGGATTAACTAACACAACGTGCCATTGGAACACAGGAGTAATGGTTGCTGATAATGGACCTCTGTATGCCTATGTAGATATTCCATTAAAATTCAGCCGTTTCCAGCTACAATAGTAATTTACAACATTAACAATGTCTACATTGTATTTCTGATCAATTTGATGTTATTTTAATCGACCAAAAAATGATTTTGCTTTTCTTTCAAAAACAAGGAAATGTCTAAGTGACCCCAAACTTTTTAACGGTAGTGTATGTTATGGTTCACTCTTAGTCTTCCTTGCTGTATCTCCACTGTGGAATGTCCATGTTGATCCTCTTGGTTGTCTTGGTCCTCTTGATCCATCCACCGGTCTTCTTTGTTAATCAGGCCTGACCCCTTCATCCTGTAGTTTTTTCCTGTAATTTAATTTAATATGACTGAAGATGCAGAATTTTATGCCAGGCCCCTTCTAATAGGGTATAATAGACTCGTTAGAACTTTGACCACATGCCCTATATACGGATTACATGCCATCTATCAAATCAAAACTGGAATTTTTACTCARAACAAAAGTTGTAAAAGTATGCTAGACATTTATAGAATTAATCATATCTAGTTTGATGATTCTTTGACAATTGGCAAATTAGTTGTTGAGTAATATAGCTTAAATTGCAGTTGAAAGATTTTGTTTCCATCAAAACAAAGGTTGTAAAAGTATGCTAGACATTTATAGAATAAACTATCTATTTTTATGTTTCTGTGACAATCAATGAATTAGTTATTGATTTTTACCATTTTAAATGGCTTTTGGTGACTCTGTTGACGAATATAAAACCAACTTTACCTCGGTCGAAAACAAGCACATTAACATGGAAATATGGCAGTGGGAACCCTATAAAGATGTATTAATTGAACTTTTTTGTTTTTGGAAAATTATTTGTTGATATGGAAATTAAGTTCCATGTTTCCAAAACTGTATCCCTTGCAAGTTCTATTTGCTTTTAGAAAGAGCTTCAGGGCTCTGTCAGAGCCTTGGACTGCCCCAGCTAACAAACGTTCCCACAACTTTAGAGAAGTTAAGTCTCTTTAGTTCATGAACTATCTTTTTCATAGCAATGTTCCCGTGATGTGCAAGGAATGTTTCCAAGAGACCATCCCACTTAATGTCAAATATAACTTGGTTGCCATGCTCTCCAGAATTTGAGATATTAATGTTCTAGGCACGTTTCATAAACATTGGGCTCCCGAGTGGCGCAGCGGTCTAAGGCACTGCATCTCAGTGCTAGAGGCGTCACTACAGACCTTGGTTCGATCCCGGCCTGTATCACACCCGGCGGTGATCGGGAGTCCCATTGTGCGGCGCACAATTACCCCAGCGTCGTCTGTGTTTGGCCGGGGTAGGCCGTCATTGTAAAATAAAAATGTGTTCTTAACTGACTTGCCTAGTTAAATAAAATGATTGTGTCCAGTTTTCTGAGGGTTAGGAGAATATTCCATCGATTTTCCTCCAAACATACATAGAACATGGTTGCCATGTTGTCAGAACATAAGTTAATGTTCTAGACGAGTGTCATGGGAACGTTGCAAGAACATTTCTGTATCAGTTGTCAGGACATCGGCTGATAATTTACAGAGCTTTCTGTGTAGTGGTTTAATGTTGGTGGGGCATGTTAACCTGTTTTAATGATATTCCTGAATCACTATGATCAATAAAATAGATTTTCTTGATTACTTTTTAACAGAGGTGATATTTACTTCAAATTGCATTCGCTCTATTGCTTAAGCCTATCAAGTTGTTTCATCTATATAAATGCTAGATGGAGGGGTTAGGGTTTCTTCTGGACAGGGCTTATTGGCCTAACTATACTGGCCCATTAAGCACATGCCCAAGAGATATCATTATTGGGACAGTGGTTAGGGCATTCGTCATTGGTAATGGAGACCTGGGTTCCAGACCTGCTAGGAGAGTCACCCTACTTTCTAATTCTTAGCCATATACACTGAGTGTACAAAACATTAGGAACACCTTCCTCATATTCAGTTGCACCTGCTTCTGCCCTCGGAACAGTCTCAGTTCATTGGGGCATGGACTCTACAAGTTGTCAATTGTTCCACAGGGATGCTGGAACATTTTGACTCCAATGCTTCCCACAGTTGTCAAGTTGACTGGATGTCCTTTGGGTGGTGGACCATTTTTGATGCACACGGGAAACTGTTGAGCGTAGAAAAACCCAGCAGCATTGCAGTTCTTGACACTCAAACCGGTGCCAGACAGAAGCCACTCCTCAGTAAAAGGCACACGACAGCCCGCTTGGAGTTTGCCGAAAGGCACCTAAATGACTCTCAGACCATGAGAAACAAGATTCTCTGGCCTGATGAAACCAAGATGAACTCTTTGGCCTGAATGCCAAGCGTCACATCTGGAGGAAACCTGGCATCTCCCTACGGTGAAGCATGGGGGTGGCAGCATCATGCTGTGGGGATGTTTTTTAGCATCAGGGACTAGGAGACTAGTCCGGATTGAGTGAAAGATGAATGGAGCAAAGTACAGAGAAATCCCTTGATGAAAACCTGATCCAGACCTCAGACTGGAGGGCGACGGTTCACCTTTCAACAGGACAATGACCCTAAGCACACGGCCAAGACAACGCAGGAGTGGCTTCTGAACAAATACAGGGGTGCCAAGCTTGTAGCGTCATACCCAAGAAGACTCAAGGCTGTAATTGCTGCCAAAGGTGCTTCAACAAAGTACTGAGTAAAGGGTCTGAATACTTATGTAATTGTTTTGTTTTTTAAATTATTATTATTCTTTTTTTATACATTTACAAAATATCTTAACCTGTTTTTGCTTTGTCATTATGGGTTATTTTGGGTAGATTGAGGGGGGAAAACAATTTAATCAATTTTAGAATAAGGCTAACATAACAATGTGGGAAAAAGTCAAGGGGTCTCTATTTTCTTATTGAATGGGCTATATCATACCTACTGATCCAATGCATGCTTGAATTTATATAATTATAGTAAAATTATACCACATCGCTTTCCCGCTTCCTCTTTTTCAGCAGCAATATCAAGCTATGAGTGCTCTTTTCAGATATGCCTTCCCTATGTTGTATGTAGAAACCCATGTCTGTCATTGATTCTCTCTCAGAGAAGGATGAGCTGTTCTCGCCTGTGAGCAGCTACAGGTCCGATGACCTCAGTGGCAGGAACCCCCGGGTCACCAGTCTGGTAGGCTCAGAGCTCAGGCAACAGCAGCAGGAGGAGTCACTGCGGAGGAAGCTCAAGTACTTCTTCATGAGCCCCTGTGACAAGTACCACGCCAAGGGCCGCAAGCCCTTTAAACTGGTCCTGCAGCTGCTCAAGATCCTCATCGTCACTGTACAGGTTAGCCTTTACTGAACTGAATAATTGGTATTCATGGGGCTTCTGTTGATTTTCATTGTTTTAACCTTTAATCCCCTGTCACTCCCTTCTCTAGTTAGTCCTGTTTGGCTTGAGTAACCAGATGGTGGTGACATTCAAGGAAGAGAACACAGCATCCTTCAAACACCTTTTCCTTAAAGACTACCGGGATGGCTCTTCAATGGCAATCCACACACAGAGTGAACTCTATAGCCATATTTATTATGCTGTAGATCAGGTACTAGTATCTCAGTACGCAACACTAAACAGAGACCCACAGATGAGTGACTTCTCAACCCTCTCATTGTGTTCTATGTTATGCCTTGTGTTATTGCTGTGTTTTTAAATTATATTTTGTCTTCCTTGTCTGTCTATATGATGTCATGCTATTAGTATAACTCTATGTTACCTATTCCATTCATCATCCTTTCTATTTTCTTTTCCTCAGTACCTGGCTCTACCACAGACATCAGTGGGGCGGTATGCATATGTGTGGGGTGAGGGTGTGAATGGGAGTGCCCTCTCACTGTGCCAGCGGTACTACAAGAGGGGCATCATCGACCCCATCAACGACACCTTTGACATCGACCCCGAAGTTATCACCGGTACCCTGGCCGCATTCTCCTTTTCTGTTCATTAAGTTGTCTACCAAATTCCCCCTCCATGTATTTCACATCAATCTGTCGGTTTTGTTTTTTTAAATCCACTGCCAGTTGTCTTTGGCCCATTAGGAAGTAACTGTTAGTGAGTCAAAGCTCCACATATGGCAAGAGTTGCCCTCTAACCGTGCCCTACTTTCAGTACTGAGAATAGATCCTGTCCATAAAAGCATTAACCATATAAGTGCTATTTCCACTAACATCAGCAAAATAATAGAGAGCTGGCCAAATGGACGTCTTCTGTTCGATTTACCTGTTGATTTCACAAAGATAGTTCGTTAGCACACAGTTTTTTATGTGTTTTGGCAACGGACCATTGTTTGAAATGTTATCAAAAGCGGTTGAGTCAAGGTTGGCAACTAAACAGAAGTAGTTTAAGATAACCTTGTATTTCAAAATGTTGAAGTTGTGAAAGTATTTTCCATTGGCTTTGGGAAAAAAAAGTGAATAACAGAATACTTGCAAGTGTCAAATGTACACTGAGTGTAGAAAATATTAGGAAGACAGACTGACTGGGGGAATCCAGGTGAAGCTATGATCCCTTATTGATGTTACTTGGTTTAATCCACTTCAAGCAGTGTAGATGAATGGGAGGATAAATGGATTGTGTATGTGTGCCATTCAGAGGGTGAATGGGCAAGACAAAAGATTGAATTGCCTTTGAACGGGGTATGGTAGTAGGACCGGTTTGTGTCAAGAACTGCAACGCTGCTGGGTTTTTCATGCTCAACAGTTTACTGTGTGTATMAAGAATGGTCCACCACCCAAAGGACATCCAGCCAACGTGACACAGCTGAAGGGGTGCAACACAATATTAGGAAGGTGTTCGGTATACTCAGTGTATATAATTCTGGAAATAAATCTTCTGGATTTCTGTTTTTGTTCCTACTCTCTCTCAACTTGCTTTTATTCCATCCTTCTGTCTTTTTCAGATTGCATTGGTGTGGACCCACTACCAGACCCCCCTCCTCCTGATTACAGTGACTACAAGAACTTCATTCTCCAGTTTCACAAGTGAGACACACAATGGTTTCCCTTGCTCCCTCTTCCCTTTTATTCTTGCATGCAATTCCTCATGGGGTTTTGAATCCCATTTTTGTAATTTTGTCAGTCCTTTCTTATGTTAATGTATTGCTTATGGTAATGCTTATGTAACTCGAGTCGTTTCAGCATTAAATATCAACATGGAACATTACTGGGTAATCACTTCTCCATTGAGATTACATGCATTCCTCTTACTGGATCTTGTCTCTCATCTTCTTCTTCTTGGTCTCCAGGCTGATCAATGTGACCATTCAGTTCCAGCTGAAGGCCATAAACATCCAGACCATCATCAACAATGAGATCCCTGACTGCTACACCTTTGCTATTATGGTGAGATGACCGTCCAATTTCACCTGAACAGCCCAGTTTCCCCTATATGCATTTCAATTGTGGCCGCCACAAATGTTTTAAGTGTCAACATAAGCGTGTAAATACAGATATAATGTATGTAGAATATATATATATATATATATAATGGCGCAATATATTTAAAAATAAGATCATCTTTGAGAACTAACAATCACCAAAAAGAAACTAGGCAGTCATGGCATGTGGCCCCCACTGATTTTGTTATAATTTGAGTTACTCCGATGGCATAAGAACACGGCATAAACCATGGCGAAATGTGTAGAAGTGCAGGAAATTAGCTTTAAAACAGCAAAATTGTCTCCGCAGCCAAGAGCAGGGCCTCTAAAACCGCGCCATTGGCCATGCCCACTAGCATGCCACACCCCTTCGCCCAACTTTGCCACCTCTGCTGAAAWAATTCCTAGGGGAAGCACTGCTGCCCCATATAGCCCACTGTATCTTAGACAGCTGTTATAAAGCCAGGGTTTGTGTTGTAGCTAAGTTTAGTGTGTGTATTGTGGCTGCTGTCAGGTTGTCCTAGATAACAAGGCTCACAGCGGCAGAGTGAAGATCAGCCTGCTCAACCATGCCTCCATCAAGAAGTGCAAAGACCCCAACGTGTGGGGACATGGTGAGAGAGCGTGGGATGGGGGGGTACTGACATTTTTGATGGAGAGGTAAAGCTTGAGATTGATTCACTTCTTTCCTGCTGTTCCTTACTAGCTGTTTGCCTCTTCCTTCCCTTCCCTCCCTGACTTAATTCAAACACCCCTCTCTTCTTCCTCCAATAGCGGAGAACTATGCACGGGAGGCTTTTGACGTGCTGGTGGCCATAGTGTGTCTGCTGTCCCTGCTGCTGTGTGGTCGCTCCATCCTCAGAGGAGTCATCCTACAACATGTAAGACCAAGGCTGAGCCCCAAAAGTCTAAAACGTTGTTACATTGTAATTATTTGAACAAAAATATAAATGCAACAATTTAAAATATGACTTATAGTTCATAGAAGGAAATCAGTCAATTGAAATAAAATCATTAGGCCCTAATCTATGGATTTCACAAGACTAACAAACAAATGATAGTCCCACTAAGCGCAAACCAGATGGGATGGCGCATTGCTGCAGAATGCTGTGGTTAAGTGTGCCTTGAATTCTAAATAAATCACAGACAGTGTCACCAGCAAAGCACCCACATCACCTCCTCYGTGCTTCACGGTTGGAACCACACATGTGGAGATCATCTGTTCACCTACTCTGCGTCTCACAAAGACACGGCTGGAACCAAAAATCTCAAATTTGGACTCCTCAGACCAAAGGACAGATTTCCACCGGTCCATTGCTTGTTTATTGGCCCAAGCAAGTCGCTTCTTCTTATTCATGTCCTTCAGTAGTGGTTTCTTTGCAGCAATTCGACCATGAAGGCCTGATTTCACGGAGTCACCTCAACATCAACTGTTCAGAGATGTCTCTTACTTTAACTCTGTGAAGCATTTATTTGGGCTGCAATTTTTGAGGTGCAGTTAACTCGAATGAGTTTATCCTCTGCAGCAGGGATAACTCTGTCTTCTTTTCCTGTGGCTGTCCTCATGAGAGCCAGTTTCATCATAGTGCGTGATGGTTTTTGCGACTGCACTTGAAGAAACTTTCAAAGTTCTTGAAATTTTCCGCATTGACTGACCTTCATGTCTTAAAGTAATGATAGACTGTTTCTATTTGTTTATTTGAGCTGTTCTTGCCGTAATATGGACTTGGTCTTTTACCWAATAGGGCTATCTTCTGTGTACCACCCTACCTTGTCACCACACAACTGATTGGCTCAAACGCATTAAGAAGGAAAGAAATTCCACAAATTAACTTAACAATGCACACCTGTTCATTGAAATGCATTCCAGGTGACTACCTCATGAAGCTGCTTGAGAGAATGTCAAGAGTGTTCAAAGCTGTCATCAAGGCAAAGGCTGGCTACTTTGAAGAATTTCAAATATAAAATATATTTTGATTTGTCTAACATTTAAATATTTTTTGGTTACTACATGATTCCATGTGTTATTTCATAGTTTTGATGTCGTCACTATTATTATACAATGTAGAAAATAGTAAAAATAAAGAAAAACCCTGGAATGAGTAGGTCAACTTGCGACCCCAATTTCATATCAATCAATCAAAAGTATTTATGAAGCCCTTTTTACATCAGCCGATGTCACAAAGTGCTATACAGAAACCCAGCCTAAAACTCCAAACAGCAAGCAATGCCGACGTAGAAGCACAGTGGCTAGGAAAAACTCCCTAGGAAGAAACCTAGAGAGGAACCAGGCTCTGAGGGGTGGCCAGTCCTCTTCTGGCTGTGCCAGGTGGAGAATATAACAGTACGTGGCCAAGTTGTTCATAGATGACCAGCAGGGTCAAATAATAATAATCACAGTGGTTGTAGAGGTTGTAACAGGTCAGCACCTCCGGAGTAAATGTCAGCTGGCTTTTCATAGCTGGTCATTCTGAGTTAGAGACAGCAGGTGTGSTAGAGCGAGAGAGTCGAAAACAGCAGATCCGGAACAAGGTAGCACGTACGGTGAACAGGTCAAGGTTCCTTAGCCGCAGGCAGAATTGTTGAAGCACGACCAGGTGGACTGGGGACAGCAAGGCCATATCAGGCGACCCCACATAGGGTCGCGACACCTAGTTTGGAAACCGCTGGTTTATTCTGTTCATTTGTCTGTCCCGTCTCTCTGTGTGTTTCTGACAGGAGTATGTCCAGTTCTTCAGACACAGACTGAATCACAGTGTGTGCTGGGCAGACAGGATGGAGTTCATTAATGGCTGGTTCATCCTGCTCATCATCAGTGACCTGCTCACCATCACCGGCAGTTTCATCAAGATTGGCATAGAGTCCAAGGTAATACAGAACAATGCATTGCTTTTAGTTTCATATCTTTCCAGGCCTGCACCAGTCACCCCACTGTTATAATTAGACAGAGCAAATAATATAATTATTAATACAAATTATTTAATTATTAATACAAATTATTTAATTAACTCTGTCCTTCAGAACATGTCGTTGTATGATGTGTGTGGGATTTTGCTCGGTACCTCCACTCTGTTGGTGTGGGTGGGAGTCCTCCGCTACCTCAGTTTCTTCCAGAAGTACAATGTGAGTGACATAATCAGTCATACAAAAATGCACACATTGACATTTAAGTTGAATGGCTTTCTGAGGAGATATTGCGTCACTTCCCACCTCTTTTTCTTTTTCCATGTGTAAATKAGTCTTACGTTTTCTCTCTTCCTCATTCTCAGATCCTGATTGTGACGCTGCGGGGTGCCTTCCCTAATGTAATCCGCTTCTGCCTCTGTGTAGCTGCCATATACCTGGGTTATTGCTTCTGTGGCTGGATCGTGCTGGGTCCTTACCATACGTCAGACGTGTATATTGGATCATGGACAGGACGCACACACATGTATTTTTATTATTCATTAACAATACATCACAAATTGCTGAAACTGTGAAGAGTAAATGTGTTCTAATACACCAACTCATCCTCTCTGTCCCCGCAGTTCCGCTCTCTGTCCATGGTGTCAGAGTGCCTGTTTTCTCTGATCAACGGAGACGATATGTTTGTGACGTTTGCGGAGATGCAGAAGAGTGCACGCTGGTGTGGGTGTTCAGCCAGGTCTACCTCTACACCTTCATCTCCCTCTTCATCTACATGGTGCTCTCTCTCTTCATTGCTCTCATCACCGGGCCTACGATGCCATCATGGTACTGTGGGAGGGGAGGGATGAAGGATGAGGGGTGATAGAAGGGGAGGATGAGGGATGGCGGGTGGAATGAGTGAATGGAGAAATGCAGGACAGATGATTTAGTGACATTAAAATAAAAGATGGAGTGTTGATGAGTGCCATATGGGGGAAAAAGGTTGGCAAATGTAACAGGAAGTAGGATGGAAGAGGATTCTTTACAATAGTTTTTATCGAAGCACTCTGTCTCTCTACAGGCCCAAACCCAGGAGCCGATGCACATCACAGACCTGCATGCTTTCATAGCMGAGTGTACTGATACACCTTGCTCTGGAATGTTCAGTGGCCCAGAGGCATCCTCCTGTTCATTCTTCTGCTGCTGTGACTGAAGAGAGAGTGAGTATTTTCGTGTGTGTGTCATTCARGGTTTGATGTTTTTGTAATCTCAATTYCATTGACATAGATTGGTMATTTCTCCATTTCAGATCCACCAGTGGGAGGATGTCTTCTAGGTGATCTGACCTTAGACTACACTGTCCTCTGTAGGATGTGGCATGTCGGTGCATTTCAATTCAGACTGGTACAGTACAACGTACATGTTACTAACTGCTGTACATTGCACATTAATATTTAATATGCCAGTTCATTGGGTTTTTATAGCTAACAAGCTACATTCATATGGCTAGCACATTCTGATAGCTAATTCATGACTGTAATACAGCAATATAGCTAGCTGTCCTTTCAGAGAGGAAACTGATTTTGCACAACATACTGTATATCTGAATGTTTTACTAAATAGGAGTTGTATTTATGGTGCAGTTTTGATTTATATTGTTGATAAGCCTTTGTTGAATTGGGTCTGCATGACCCTATGACTGAGGGATGGCAATGGTTTAATTGTGCTTTACTGTGCCTGGGGGCCCTGAATGTTATGATTGATTGTCCTCTGAATCATGTTTATGACAGAGACACACACTAACAGACAGGCTGAAACGTGCACACCGTTATGTACTGTATTTTTAGGGAAGGCTACTCACTTTGGTCCTTTGTTCCCTTCTCCTCCTCTGGATGGGATGACTACATGTTCAAGGACAGGACCTGCAGCCATAGTTAGTCATCCATATGTATGAAGCCTTTGGTGTAAAGAGACAGGTGATCCTGACCTGAACACCAATGCACTGCAAGACAGCTATAGTGGGTTTTATAGTGCACCCTACAGACTCCATATTGCTGAGGAAAAGCCACTTTTTTWAAACAATGCTAAATGTTTTAACCACCCTTATTAATTATTTTGTTGGATGTCTTGCAGCTGACTGAAATACAAGGCCAGTAAGGATTGTCTGACATTGTTATGTCTGACATTGTTATATTGAATTCAGTGGTAATTTATTGAATCTCTCTCCGGGAAAATTAATTCTGCAAACCAGTATGTGGTCCAAATCATGATTCACTGAAGGAAAGGGACTGAATTATCATATTGTATCTGTTTTATTTGAAAAACCTTTTTGAAGTGATAATGTAATTTCATTGTATGAAATGTTATGAAAGCTTATAGTGATGTTCATTAGGTGAAAAAAGGACTCTAATTGCACAAGATTCGTAAGCGATCAAAAGGAAGGGAAGAGTTGGACAAATAGAGAAATCATTGATGCCTACCCAGAATGCACTGTTTCTGGTGGTGTTTTTCCATTACATGTTTTCAAAAAGGATTTATTCAAGTATGTGCTGATGACCAGAAATGAATTTTTTTTTCCATTCTTTGAATGTTTTTACTTAGTACATTTATCTTGCATTGAGATTATCAGATACGCATGTACGATGAGTCGTGATAACAGAACATGAAGCGGTGCTAATGTCTCATGGCATGCAGCACAGTGGTGCAGCAGATTACATGTAAGGGTTGTAGTACTGTATTTCTTAACTAYATGTTTTTTATACTCTGCTAATGTGATAATTTCTGATGTTTTTCTCATTGTTTTACTTTTTGTTTTAAAAATGTTGTGGTTAGTTAGACTGATACTAATAATTTTAGTATGGCCAAATTGCTCAACATCTACATTTTGAATGAGCGTCTCGCTTGTACATATTTTTTTGTTTTTTTTTAAAGCCGTTCTCGTTTCATGCACTTTTTATTCAGTACATTGCATTCCTCTGTGTCTAATGCCAGTAAACCACCTCCAATTAAAACTATTGAAAAGCGTGCTGTTTATTTCTACCAAGCAGAAGTCCTATTTTCTGGTGATGTGGTCCATGTTCCTGTTTTTCTGCTCTCTCTCGTCAAGGACATTTCACATTTAATCCTCCTCATGGTCACTGAGGCAGAACAACCATTTCATTTTGTTAGTTATATCGGTTGAGTGCTCGACCTCCAGTGCTCGACATATTCAATCAATCACAATCCCAGTCTGCTGTGCCCACATGCTTCAAGAGGGCCACCATTGTTCCTGTTCCCAAGAAATCTAAGATAGCTGAGCTAAATGACTATCACCTCCTAGCACTCACTTCTGTCATCATGAAGTGCTTTGAGAGACGAGTCAAGGATCATATCACCTCCACCCTACCCGACTCCCTAGACCCACTCCAAATTGCTAACCGCCCCAATAGGTCCACAGATGACGCAATCACACTCCACACTGCCTTAACCCATCTGGACAAGAGGAATACCTATGTAAGAATGCTGTTCATCGACTACAGCTCAGCATTTAACACCATAGTACCCCCMAMCYCSYCATTAAGCTCGAGACCCTGGGTCTCGACCTCGCCCTGTGCAACTGGGTCCTGGACTTYTTGACGGGCCGCCCCCAGGTGGTGAAGGTAGGAAACAACATCTCCCCCCTCTGATCCTTAACACTGGGGCCCCACTAGGGTGCGTTCTCAGCCCTCTCCTGTACTCCCTGTTAACCCATGAATGTGTGGCCATGCACGCATCCAACTCAATAATCAAGTTTGCAGACGACACTACAGTGATAGGCTTGATTACCAGCAATGACGAGGCAGCCTACAGCAAGAAGGTGAGGGCCCTCGGAGTGTGGTGTCAGGAAAATAACCTCACACTCAACGTCAACAAAACAAAGGAGATGATCGTGGACTTCAGGAACCAGCAGAGGGAGCACCCCCCTATCTACATCGACAGGACAGTAGTGGAGAAGGTGGAAAGTTTTAAGTTCCTCGGCGTACATCACGTACAAACTGAAATGGTCCACCCACACAGACAGCAGGGTGAAGAAGGCGCAACAGCGCCTCTTCAACCTCAGGAGGCTAAAGAAATTCGGCTTGTCACCAAAAATACTCTCAAACTTTACCAGATGCACAATCGAGAGCATCCTGTCGGGCTGTATCACCGCCTGGTACGGCAACTGCTCCGCCCACAACCGTAAGGCTCTCCAGAGGGCAGTGAGGTCTGCACAATGCATCACCGGGGGCGAACTACCTGCCCTCCAGGACACCTACACTACCCGATGTCACAGGAAGGCCGCCAAAAAGATCACGGACAACAACCACCCGAGCCACTGCCTGTTCACCCCGCTATCATCCAGAAGGCGAGGTCAGTACAGGTGCATCAAAGCTGGGACCAAGAGACAGAAGCTGTTTTTCAATCTCAAGGCCATCAGACTGTTAAACAGCCATCACTAACATTGAGTGGCTGCTGCCAACATACAGACTCAAATCTCTTGCTACTTTAATAATTGGATGTAATAAATGTATCACTAGTCACTTAAAACAATGCCACTTTATATAATGTTTACATACCCTACATTACTCATCTCATATGTATATACTGTACACTATACCATCTATTGCATCTTGCCTAAGCTGCACAGCCATCGCTCATCCATATATTTGTATGTACATATTCTTATTCATCCCTTTACACTTGTGTGTGTGTATAAGGTAGTTGTGAAATTGTTGGATTACTCGTTGAATATTACTGCACTGTCGGAACTGGAAGCACAAGCATTTCGCTACACTCACATTAACATCTGCTAACCATGTGTATGTGACCARTAAAATTTGATTTGACCTGTTATGAACTTTTGAAGGGTAATGTGACAAACTTGCTTTAAGAYAGTTTTCTATGTATATGGWTTCATGGTGAATTGTACTTGATCAGATCATCATTGCTTCTCATGYCAGTGCCTGCCCAGTACAGTGCCCCTGTGACTGTGGTGGTATGATAGCACCACTAGAGGGAGAAAGTAACCTCTTGTCTGACTCWACATAACCTCTACCAGTYAGCCAGTCAAAGGAAATAAATAGCTGTCTGAGGCCATAAAGAAAGGAGAGAAAACAGAAACAAAGGGGATGAGAGGTAAATAGTTTAAAGTAGCTTGTTTTTAAGGGGCCAAAATTTACCACACGCCAGTACACTTGCACATCGCAAAACAAAAAATAAGTGAAAGGAGATAACATGGCCGAGATGAGTCTAGATAAATGCACATAATTAAAAAGTACACTTCRAGATGGGGAGGGAAGATCAGTGCAGAGATCTGCACAGTCAGTGCTTATAATGTAGCTTCGTCTGAGTGGTATAGAGAGGGGCCGCTGTCCGATACCCTTAGTAGCAGCATGCATTATTAACAGCAGGAWGCAGCCAGAAAGGGCTGGGAAGCACTCCCACTAACCCATCAACCAGAAACTGGCCTGCCTGGACATCATCAGGTTTCAGGGTRACAATACCAATTAAACAAAAAGTCCTCTAAAGCTAGCCGCATGAGACACGAGGCCTCCTCTATTTTAGTGTTTAGAGTGAAACTAGGTGATAACATGAGTTGTGAATTTTACTAGGCTGTGTGCATAATACAGTTGTATGATACAGCAATCTTTGTTTATCTGAAATGTTATATTATGACATTTTGTTTTAACATAAACGTGCAAGTCAGCATGTCGCAGTGAGATTAGGTTATTATTGACTGTAGTCGTAAGTATATAGTCAGTGCTGATTTTGTGTTACATGTTCTTCAAGTGTGTTAGTATGCAGCATGTTAATGTAATGCTGTGTTGGCACGTTCTGTTCTCCTGGGAACCCATGCTCACACAGAACAGAAGCAGGTGCACTGCTGGCGTGTGCTAACTTGTGAACATGGTATTCAGAGGCATGYAATGATGAACAGGCTACCATGTACTGTGTGTCGTGTTGTAATGTTTACGTCCTAGATATTCTAAGTCCATTTCTCGACCAGAAACACGTGTCTGTGAATGTCCTTTGAGGATATTGACTATGTCTGACATATTGACTATGTCTGATTTTTTTGCACAATACCTGCTTCCTCCTTTGTGTGATTTGACTGATATGAGAACAGCCTGTATTACAGCACTCAAGCTTGTGTGTGTGTCTGCTCGCAGGTGTTAGTGTGTATTCCTTGTCAAATTTAGCACAACAACATCCAGAGGCTTGGCTTTGTTTGACTGAGTGTGCGCCAGTTCTTTTGTGCTGCGTTGCCCCAGCTGGGCTGCTGGCCAAGGAGAAACAACAATGAGATAAATAACAGGGGAACTAGGTGGCGAGTACACTGCCCTGCCCCTTCCTGTCTCCACTGCAGCGCACCACAGCCTGTGTGGGAAAAAAACTTCCTCTCTTTGTTGTGCCTGTTTCACCAAGCCAATACGTCCATCTCTGGCAGGCCGAACATAGTATAGGACCCCCTAACTCCCACCCTCTTTTCCTTGCCTTTCTCTGTTTTTCCTCTCCCTCTCTTTACTTTGTGTGGTAGTTCTTGTGTGTGTGTGGTACCTCTGTTTAGTGTTTTTTCTATGTTTCTACTTCTCTGCTTACCTCACAATACATTTCCTTCACTACATTTCTACTGTCTGCTTTGGTCTGTTTAACTGCTGTGTGTGTGTGTGTGTGTGTGTGTACTGTGTTTTTGTGTGTGTGTGTGTGTGTGTGTGTGGTGATGGTGTGTGTGTGTGTGGTGTGTGTGTGTTGTGTGTGTGGTGTGGTGTGTGTGTGTGTGTGTGTTGTGTGGTGTGTGTGTGTGTGGTGTTGTGTTGTGTGTGTGTTTTTATTGAAAGTCATGTTAGTCAAGGCCGTGTAACTAATTGTGTAGGTGTGGGCCAGAGGGTTACCTTTGCTGATCATTTCGAGAGAGAGAGAGAAGTGCGAGAGAGCTGAAGGGGGGTTGGTGTATTGCATGATAGAATTACAAAACAAGCGATATCAATCTTAGCATATCAACAAAGGCGTAGCAGCACAAGGCTACTTTACATTGCCTAGTGACAGTTGTAACAATAACACAACCACACAGGTCAGCGCACCATTGAGCAACTGTTCACCGAGGTAAACATCCTGGGGAAGTGTGTGTGTGTGTTTGTGTGTGTGTGTGTTATGATGAATTCCATAGGGTGAGAGCTGAAGGGACACAATGTGAAGCACAATGCTGCCTAGTCAGTGCAGACCCTGGCACAAAAGCCTGGCTCATGTAGACAGCTCTGGCTGCACTGGGAGAGCTGAACAACAGCAGTGCAGACGGACAGGCAGCATGCCCACCGAGACTGTCTCAGAAGTCTGTGTGAAGACAGGAGCGGCATACACAGACAAAGCCTATGAAAAAACGCCCACAATCAGTAAAGGGAGACAATTGTGTCTGGGGGAAAACACTACAGACAGCGGCAGCTCCTTCAACCTTCCTCTGTTTCTATTCCCTCTTCATCTTGTTTCTGTCTCCTTCGATTCCGCCATGTCTCTGACTCTGTTACAATCTGACATAAAATTGTGTATCTTTATGCACTGGTGATTCTTGTGGCAGCCTCTTCTTTGACAGGTCAAACATGTTTGGTCTCGTCTGTGTGGGGGCTTGTCTGCAACAGATTAGATATCTGTCCTTACAATAAACAATGTGCCACTGCAATAAACCTAGGTTTTAATATCTCTGTGAAGATAGTGTTTATGGATATGATTATATTACCTGATTCTTTAACTTTACCACTCATGCTAAAAGGTGCAATCAATATTCATATGATTGTGGCAGCAGAAACATTTTAGTCCTTGTAGAACCAATAAAGATGTTTGTTCATTACCATATTAGATAATATGGGGAGTAACTTAATGGCAGTGAGACCTAAGAAATCAAAATATGACAGACTATGCTGTGGTACCCTTTGTGGCTGAAATCTCAGCATCCAGTGGTCCAGAACCAATGGAGAATTCTAACATGCCACCATTGTGTGGAGAGAATGCACCGTTGAAAAGAAACTGCAGGAGGTGTGTGCAKGATGAGCGTGGAGTMGGCATRGAGGGAGGGGACGCGGGAAAACTGGTGGAGGGATACGGGAAGGGGGAGACAACCSGTGCAACTTGGGAAGGATGGAAAGAAAGAAAGTAGGGTGACATCATTCCTCATTTGAATAAATCCCAGCCGGGGTAGTGATTGGTTGTGAGCTGGAGAAAGTCGAGTTACTTGGCTATTCATCCCTTTCAATTTCACCCCCGCGCGCAATCCCGTGGTAAAACCCTCTCCGCCTGTCCATCCTTCCCGGCCAGTAGAGTGTGTGTGCGTGGACTGCAAATCGCTTTTCCTTTCTTTGGAAGGGACGTGCATCACTTCTGAAATCGGCGGTCGACAGAAGTTTCTTGGTAACTTTGGTCTGTTTCTCATCTTGTTCGGTTTCATTTTCCAATTTGTTACACTTTGTATTCGAGGATTCTGAAAGGAGTCGGAGGATATTGTCAAACACTGGGCGTAGCTGGAGATCAAGCTATAGCTAGCTACACTGCGTTGGTAAGTCTAGAGACTGGTTGAGCGTTAGCATGCTAGCTAGCTGTGTAATTACATTTACACTTAAATCACAGAAAATATCAAATGCAAGTTACGATGTGATGCTTTAACAATTGTTTTTCGTTTCCTAAAATATTAGATTTTGGTAGTTAGTCTGGGTAGAATGGGTTAATAATGTGTTAACAATGGGTTAATAATCATAGATAGTGGGTGAATGTCTTTGTCGACATTGCAAGTCCAATTCATGATTTCCTATTGCAAACGCAGGTTAGCGTTTTTCGTCATGAATCTTGTTCTGGAGGCAGGTCTGCAGAGTGGTCACTAGCTGGCACAACCACAGTCATACAATCTGATTTTAAACTTAACCACACTGCTAACCCTAATGTCCAACCTTAAATTAAGACCAAAAAGCACACTTTTGTTTTCGTGATTGTTTCAAATAAAGCAAATTTTGACTTTGCAGCTKGCTTATCTAGCGGAAACCGCTCAGTTATGCCTCGAGGGCAAGATTCATGACATAAACGTTAACTTGACCAAATAGGCTACTTGCTAACTGAACGAGTCTGTTGGGTCGCACAAAAACGAGAGTAGGAGCAAGTGAATCGTTGCATTTTCCTTCTGCCAGTGAGCGGCTCAAGCCATAAAGAGGATGTTTAGATTCGGAATTCGATTGCAATTGGAAGGGGAAGAATGGGGCGGTGGCACCTCCATGGCTGACGCCTATTGTTCTGTGCGGCCAAGTGGTCTCTAGTGAGAACGGCTTCGTTCGTTGCCCCAGGCGAAATGTTGGGTAATTTAGGCTAATTCTGWTAGTCTTTTGCATTAGTCAGGCTACTTTTGTAGAATGGCTTAAGTGCTATACTTTATTAGGTTGAGAGGTCTTTGAAGGCTCACCCAATTCTTATGATTATTAGAACGTGAGACATGACAAGTACTGTACTCTCAATGCAATAAAACACAATTTGTTCAAACTCTAYCATATAGGCTAACATTGTGGCTTCAGGCCATGAACTTGGAGCTATTTTTTGCTTGTGTTAATGTTATGCAACCAGACCACACTCCTCTCTCCAAAAGAACAATGGTGAATAATGTTAGTCTCCAAAACCCTCAACGTGCAGGTACCATATACATTTACAACTAATCCTTATAGATGGCCCACAGGCCTAACCTCTGCCCCTGATGTTCGGCTGACAATGAGCGATATAGGGTGGGGTAGTGGGCATTGGTAGGTCAATATTTTGCAATGATCTGCCATGAGGTATTGATGCCACTCGGGAATAAATTGCATCTCAGGGTGATTGTGAGCACTTTTCGGGCATGGCCTTGTCTGGCTTAGAGAGGCTCCAACATGCTAGTCAACCCTCTGGTGCATTAATGAGCGATGGCTGACTCACAAAGCAAGCAAGTGAATGAGGCAGCGGGATAGAGACACGCTCAGACATGGGACTAATGCATTCATTTGAAATTAAATGTAGATCCTGTTTTACCCAAGTGCTGCTGGCTTGTTACGTTTTTTAAAAATGTATCTGTCATGTCTATGAATCAAATTATAAGACAGATTTCAGGTTCAATATCCTTTATCTTGTTTTAGCAAAAGAGTGTTATTTTTGTACTTTCAACCAATGTGCCAGCATTGTGACATTTGGTACCAAATTCCCCTTGCCCACCTCACTTTCACAATAGGCTGAAAATGGATTCCTCTTCCACTCATGTCTCCGCAGGCATTTTGGTTATTACATTGTCTGTCACACCTATTTTAAGTCTCTCCTTTAATGCCGTGCACATGTTTTAGTAAGCCTGSTGAAACAGTTGGCCAAAGAAGGGCTTAGATGTCTACAATCAGGAGAGATGCAATTCCATGCGGAATTCATACCATAGCATTCTGGGGTGATTGCTCTGCCCTTCCTCTGACCTATGCCATGGGCTGTCAGGGAGATGCCTACAGTAATTTGTGGCTCGGCTTACCCTCAGGCGTAGTAGGCTAAATAAGTTGATTCAGTGACGTCCCCAAACTGTACATATTCAAATTGGTGTGTYCTCTGCCTGCCCTGGACTGGTCCCCTACTCACCAGATCCCTCTCAGGCTGAACCAAGGCCCAGGGTTCCGGTCTGGAAGCACACTTTCGACTGCACCTACAGTCTTGCTTCGGTACTGCAGTTTAACTGATGTCTGGCCCAGAAAGACAATTCCCATAGACGGCCCCATATAGAAGTCAGATTAAACCGTATGCAACTCGGATATAGACGGTCCATGAATCGGCCATCTTGGATGCTGTCTCTACTGCTTKTATTGCTCAGTGGCCTGAACTGTATGACCTTTGGCACTTTCTGTCACCATCGCTTATGAGTAAAGTCAGAGCTGGCAACTGGCCTGCAGTCGTGAGATTATTTTAACCACAGACTTGGGACTGTAGTAGTGGTTTCTGCAGTGCCACTCCATTGTTTGCCATGGTCGTCACTACTGTAATGTGTACTTTCCAGATAAAGGCCTGATAATTCTGCTACGGACATTGGTCCAGCCAAGATAGCTGCTTCAGTGGTATCACAGTTGTCAGTCCTGACAGTTGCTGCGCAGTTTTGAGGGTATATATGCCAGCAGCTGCAGTAATTAATTTTCTGTGTTGAGGCTCTGAATTCTTCCAGTGGGACGCTGGATAATGGACATGGTTCAGAGCCCTGTTGCTATGCCTACCTCACCACTTTCAGAATTTTGCCTGGATTGCTGTGGTTGCTGCCTGGCTGYGATATGGCCATAACGTCTACTCAACATGGAAATTATCTTTAATACTGTCAGAAACTAAAGGCTTGCTGGTTTCTAGTAGGGATACACGATATATAAGTAAATCTATCAGAATCGTCCGTTATTAGCTAAAAATGCAACATCGGTATCGGCCCGATGTCTAGTTTAACGCCGATGTGCAAAACCGATGTCAAAGCTCATGTGCATACCTATATAACCTAGTTACATGACAAAATGACGCCACATAAAATTTTGCACTACGAGTGCAACACAGTATTCCTACAACCCTAGCCCACAATGTATGCTGTGTGGATCGAGCAGTCATTTGAAAGAGTAATCTCAAAGGCGAAATCCATTGCCAGGATAATGCAATTCATTGCCCTTGACAATTAACAGTTCTCTGTGTGCGTGATGTTGGCTTTCACCCTCTGGTTGAGCACCGGTACATACTACCAAGTGCGCTATTTTTCAGATGTTGCCCTATCGGAGTTGCACAGTAATAGCGTCACAACATACTATGGAACGCCATTTGGTCTTTGCGTGTCAAAAAAGATACACGTCAAATAACAGAGTTCTGTTATAGAAATGTGTGTGTTCTGAATTTGCACGTGCAAAGCCATGCGTCACCACTACTATCAGTAGCACTGTCTAAGCTGTACAGAAAAGTCTGCAAATACCGGCCACGAACGATGTGTTTACAATACCGTGTTGGTAATAAAGCATTATTTGTTCGACCGCAACTTCTGGGGTAGCTAGCTTTAGCTTGCTACCTAGCACCAATACAACCAGCCYGAAAACAATGACCAGAAGAAACTGCAGTCATTTTCATTGTTCTTAGCAATGATTTAGGAATCCTTGTAAGTATTAGCTAGGTCACCTATTGAAATTGAACTTCAGTTCATGAAAATAAATAGCTAGCCAGCTACTTAATGTTAGCTTTGGGTAACAGGGTTATAAGCAGCCAGCTAGCTTCATCTGGCTGGTGAGGCTTGACCGGACCAGGTTATGTATTGTGAAGCAAGCCACAATAAGGATTAGGCACAATGGTGGATTTTTCGGTTTGCCTTCAAAATAAAAGTACCTCTTTTGAAAGTGATGCATAAGGTTACAATTGGTGGAATCATGCCATATTTAGACTCCATAATGTTAAACAAGGTTGGAATATGAATCAATGAAATGGGTTATCAGTCTACTCGGTGACACCCACAGAACACAACTGTGAAGAGTTTACGCAAATATTAGCATTGTATCTCTTATCGCGGGACTGTGAGAAATCACCTCCCCAGTCAGCCTATTGTGTGTATTGACATTCATATTGCACTGTACAGCTTTACCTAWGGATTGGGGATCAATGAAATGGGGTATCAGTCTACTCAATACCCAATATATTTTTTCCCAACGTCCTCCTCAGAGTTATCAGACTCCAAAACATCCACGCAGTATTGTTTTTCCTCGGGAATAGTGTTCAATACACATAGGCAGACAATGAATGTGGCTCAATTCAGTTGTTTCAGAGTCCCACAATAAGAGCTACGACGCTAATRTTCTCTGGGTGTCACTGGGTAGACTGATACCCCATGTCATTTATTCACAATCCATAGGTAAGGCTGTACAGTGAAATAAGTATACCCCCCAATGCAATTCTAAAGTATAATACATCCAGTGTGATTTCAACAGATTTTTGTCAGATTAACATTGTCCTTTGTTGAATTTATATAACATTCCAACCTCAATTGAATAGATCATGCTAAATATGTCATAATTCTACTATTTGTATTCAATTGCATCACTGTCAATAACATACTTTTATTTTGAAGGCTAACGCAAAGTCCACTATTGTGGCTAATGCTTATTGTGGCTAGCTTCACATAGATGGGTCCGACCCCCATTAATAAAATAAGAACTGTCTTATAAATTAGGGTTATTTTAGGTGATGACATGTTTGCTATGTTTTTGGGGAAGAACAATGTTTGCATCCATGAGCTAGCTATCTTTTTTTATGCCAGCTCTGTAGGTGCGCGAGACAACTTTACCAGCATCATAGCATATGTATCGATGAATCGTTGTGACACATGAAATACGAGTGGTAGTGTAATAACTACGTAAAAGATTAATGAACCCGTTAAATTATTATGTGACGTGCAGTCATATTCAGGTCCTGATTGGTCAACAAGCTTATTTGACACGTCAAATAGTGTTATCTTTTTGTATCTTTTTGACACACAATGACCCAAACGGCGTTCCATAGAAATCCTGGTTGAGAATGAAACGACTGAACAAATGAACAACGAAACAGCACAGCAAGTAAGTGAAAGAAATGATTTAAGAATGATTGAGGCCACTGTTCTTGGACCTTCAATGCTTCAGGCATTTTTTGGTACCCTTCTGCAGATCTGTGCCTCAACACAATCTCGTCTCGGAGCTCTATGGACAATTCCTTCGACCTGCTTGGTTTTTGCTCTGACCTAATATAGACAGGTGTGCCTTTCCAAACCATGTCCAGTCAATTACATTTACCACAGGTGGACTCAAAGTTGTAGAAACATCTCAAGGATGATCAATGGAAACAGGATGCACCTGGGCTCAATTTCGAGTCTTATAACAGAGGGTCTAAATACTTGTGTAAATAAGGTATTTCTGTTTTTTATTTGTAATTTGCAAACATTTCTAAACCTGTTTTCGCTTTGTCATTGTGTGGTATTGTGTGTAGATTGATGAGGGGGGGAAAACGATTTAATATATTTTAGAATAAGGCTGTAACATAACAAAATGTGGAAGAAGTAAACGGTCTGAATACTTTCCGAATGCACTGTAAGTATTGCCATGGTTTCCACCTGTTTACCGTCAGTTGTGTTTCATTTTTTTCTGCCCAATTCAATCAGCATTATGTCAGTGCTGTGGCAGCCAGTCTACACCATGGGCCGGTCTGGCATGACATGGATGCCTAAAGTTCCCGATGACAGAATTATGGCTACAGTTATGAGAGTTGACGGGGGGAGATTTGTCAGATGTTTTGAGTCATTTGAAATGCTATTGTCCTGTAATTTCTATTTAAGAAGCCTTTTGACCCAAGCACCAAATACCATGTACATTTCTGGGTAATGGYTAGGTACAGTTTTATGTGGTGTTAGCCTAGCTGTTATTTTGTTGAAAAGCCCTGGTTAGCCCTGGTGGTGTTGACAACCTGCGAGGGATCAGATTCCATCTGGAACGTGCCTGCTCTGCTTCAAACAGGAGGACATAATCCTCTTATGGCCAGAGTCAGTTCCAGTAGTGAGTGGCTGCTAGAGAGCYGRASCCTCAAGGGTATGTTTTGCTGTCCCRTCCAGATGCCTGCCTTGTTCCTCTCCRTCCTATCTGGTGTCATCGATCCAACCCACCAGCTGGCTCTATCTGGCCTAATGTCATTTACCCCCTGAGTGGAGTCTGTCACTGCCCATTATGGAGAAGGACCTGCTCTTCAAGTTACACATTACCCTCTCCTTCAGTCCCTCCACACCAGCCTCATTGGTGGCTAACCCCCAGGCAAGGGACCCCATCAGTGGAACAGGTCCCTGTCTGCCTCTCTAATGCACTGACACTTCTCACCATCTGAGTAGCCCACATCCTCACTTTCTCCCCCACGATCAATATCGGCATGGTCAAGATCACACCCACCCCGCTGTTCCTCTCAGCGGTCTACTGTAGCTAGACTGTGCGCTGTTGGGACCTTGTTTGTTGTCGGCTCCATCTTTCCATTGTTGTGATGGAGCCAGGTCTTTTTGTTTGGTTTCTGGGACACACTAGGCCTCTGTCCTGGGCGCTCTCTGTCTCTGTGGGTAGTCTCTGGGCCGGCGCTGGAGGACAGTCGGCCTGATCGTACAGGATTAGCAAATCTCTTTGTCCAGGGTTAACAAGCTCTGTCATGTGTTAATCTCCCTGTCCCCGGGGGGCCGAGTCTCCTGAGGCTGGGAGATGGGTGACGCATGCTGGTAAAGGGGGGGTAGTGTGTGTGTTTGGGACCAGCATATTCACCGGATGGGTCCGGGAGCGAAGGCATGTGATGTAGATAGTACCCTTCTCTCACTTGAAGTCTCTACCCGTCGTGCCATGGCGGTACAGACTCTAAACATGCTTTTGGCTCCTACTAAACTTCTTTAGCACAGGGATTACAGTCTGTCACATCACATGGTTTTGTGATTCAGGTGTCTGTCACACAAKATGTTGCCTTGACTGACACAGGCAGCAGACCAGTGAACAAGAGAAAAGTGAATTCCTGAACTGAGTTTACTTGGTCCATTGTCTGTTACCAAGACCATTGAGTTGTCAATGGAAATCATAAGGTTGAAACCATGGTGCATTGTAGGCTATAGCCCAGGAGACCGAGCAGAAAGCAGCTGATTTGGATCCTGTCTGGGGAGTTAAGTGTCCATAGCCTCATTTGTCGGGCATGTCCTGACGTCACCGTCCGAGAAGGGCCT
>NC_036860.1:3870475-3884130 GCF_002910315.2 Salvelinus sp. IW2-2015
GAAGTGCTAGAGGGCGCTACTGAGAAGACCTAAAACAGAAACTAACAGCACCGCCCCAAAAGCTAAATTCCCCCCATTAATACGCTCCATCATGTATGATTTCAGAGGAGGAATCTTGGCACTAAACCCTGAACAGCTGCTGTGGATGACTAATATCATCATTCATTTCAAATACAATTAATACATGTGGAAAATGACAAATCTGCAAGTGTGATTAAATGTCATTCAGGAACTTACAATAGATCACATCCAAAAACACATGCTTTCCAAGGCTTCAAGAGACCTCATGAGCATCATCATCATCATAAAAGCATTACATTACACCATACTCATCATCATAGTCCCTTTCAGTGACTACCGGTACACACCAGTTCATCTCTCACTCAATTAGCAGGAAGCTTTCCCTGCATGGTACCGTCGCTTTCCTTGCTTTAATAGAAACCATTATACACTTCTGTAGCCTTGGCGCGGCTATCTAAAGCAGAACCCAAGAGACTGAGGACTGATTGTTGCTGTGCGCTGCCAGGCTAAGAAAAGGGAGCCAGAGGGTGGTACAAAAGACGCATGACCCCGTCCCAGCTGAGTCAGTTGTGCTGCCTTCATCACCCTGATACTAATCGCGGCTCGCACATTCCCAAACAGGCCCGGCCAAAGGTCAGGAAGCCCCCCTGCCCCTGCCCACACACAAACAAACCGCTCCAAACAAAGTTTACTCCTCTCACGGAATTCCTTCCCTAGACACGATGGGAGACAAGAAGGGATTGTAACCACACAGTCTCAACATTAAACTGAGAGATGTACCGTCAACACAGGCACCAGGGCGTCTTAACACTGGCCGAGGAGTAAAGACACCGGATCCCAGTTTGCAGCATGTGGTGATGAATGTGTGTTGATGGGTTCAGAGGCCGTAAAACTGGCCTCTTCAAACCAGGCTCCCGACCGGTAACTCTTGAATCCTCTCTCTGGTGCCACGGTTATCAATTCTATCGTTAGGCATTAAGGGAAGGTTACGGGAGCGTTAGGAAAAGCACAATAAACTGATCTCCTGTTCGCTTGCCCCGGCTTCCTTCCGCTACAATCCACCCATTGACGGCTATTTACAGCTGACCCTGGGGGACATGCAGGCACAGAGAATGTATGTACACACAGCAGTGTACTAGGAAAGCGGTGGCGGTTGCCATTGCTAGCGATTCATAAGTGCCGTTGACCGCTGTGATTTTCAGTAGCCAGGCTCTTGTTCCTGGCAAAGGGAGGCCCTGATTAGACATGCACACACAGGCCACCAGGAGAGATGACATTAAGTTAGTGTTTAGCCCACCCACTGCTGCTGGGAACATTAATTGGGAATTGAACATGTATCATTTACGCCAATAGGTTTTTGTTGATTTGTGTTTTATCAAACAAATTGACCTAATGCCCCAAAACACAGCCATACATATGCAAAAGCTTGTATAGGTGTACACACTGAGACTCTGCACAGTTTTTTAAAAGGTCAAAGTGGCGATTACCGTTAGAATATACTCATGCCCTGATTACCGGCTGTGATTGGGAGTCCCATAGGGCGGCGCACAATTGGCCCAGCGTCGTCCGGGTTTGGCCGGTGTAGGCTGTCATTGTAAATAAGAATTTGTCCTTAACTGACTTGCCTCATTAAATAATAAATTTGAGGACTCATGCTTGTTTGTCTAGGCAATCAGAAAAGCTGGGATCTCCCAGTGCTGTTGGAGGCCTGCCAGATATCAGTATAGGCCTGTAAGTGTCTGCGGTGTCTGTGACACACACGGAGGCAGGTTAGTTTACATTGAATATGGCTCTTGGAGGATGATCATACTTTGCCCAGCTGGTGTTCTATCGTCAGCTGCGGAAGTGCATTAAGCGTCTTGTCAATGATTGATGAACAATAATGAGGTGTGTGTGTGTGTGTGTGTGTGTGTGTGTGTGTGTGTGTGTGGGTGTGGTGTGTGTGTGTGTGTGTGTGTGTGTGTGTGTGGTGTGTGTGTGTGTGCACCTTCATCCTATTGTTGGTTTCTCTTGACATGAACAGTGAAACCCTGCCCTTGGTGGTGTGTTGTATAGTATTTCAGGACCTGTGTGTGTGTTCTTTGTTCCCTGTATCCTGTGTTGCTGCATCGTGAGGCTTGTAGAGAATGTTATGTGGGATGCAGTTTGAATAAAGAATGGTAGGCAGCTGTTTGGGAAGGATATCAAAAACCCATCAACTGTCCAAAAGGAAACATTTTAAAAACGCTAACTATTTATTTTCTGAACCTAGCTAGCTAGATGATGTATAAATAAAACATGACTCTACATGACAGTAACAACAGTATGTCCTGGACTCCCTCTTCCTCTCTTTTATTGCTTCCCTAATTAACGATGAGTTCCTCCAGACAACATGGCAGGAAGTTTGTTCCTCTCCTGCTTTGGGGGGTGGCGACGTCCTTGGGTGTTGTGATGCCAGCTGGTTGACCGCTTGTTCCATCTTCTATCTGGCTGCAGCCCACATCTCTAGCCGTTTAGCAGCCCGACAGCTTCTGAATATCCGCACTCCAAATGAACAAAGTATATCTAGACACACTACATTCTGTGGAGATATCAGTTTTTTTGAGATTGTTTTTAAACGACAAGGGAATCCTAACTTCACCATTCTCTAATCATAGCATGACTGCAAAGACAATCCAAAAATATTTACCAAAGAACAACTACAACATTGCAGGGTTTGTCCCAAAGTCAGTCAAAAATATTGCCTAAGTGCCAACACATTGTATATTGGGCGTAGTTTGTAATGTTCCTTACTAAATAGGGTTGATGTAGATGGGGCGAGGGCCCTTAGACCTAGAGCTGTGTAAATCTCCCCACTGGAGGAAAAAGAGCAGAGCAGTTTGTTCCTCTGGCTGGGGCTGGAGATTTATCAGCCAACAACAGAGCAGAAGCTGGGAAAAAGCACACGTCAAGCTGTCTGGCTGTTTCAGGCAACTTGCAGGAATAGAACCGTTCAGAACACAAGGAAGGGGAGGTAGAGGAGCAAGGACACCGATTGTGGATTTACATTAATTTTTTCTAGTTGAGTTGTCAGGGCTAATCGACGTGTGTGAGTCCCTGGTGTCCAATCTGGAGTTAGATTTTGTTGGTTTTTATTTTTGAAGGGTTGGAGTCATGGGGCAGGCGTCTGATGTTAGTGTTAAGAGCTCTGTTTAGGAGAGCAGCATGGTGTGAGGACTAGGTGTTCTTGAACAGAGCGTCTCTGTTGGATTGAGCTATAACATGTAAATGGTGTGGAAACACGGTTGCTGTTTGCTGTTCACTTGCATCCAACACACACACACCTACTCCAAATGTGATGGTGTGTCACTCAATTAAGCTGATTTGGCCCTGTGTTGCTGTGGCAGGGCTCTCTCCTCCCCTCTCACTGCCACTGTGGTGTGTGTTGTGTGTGTGTGTGTGTGTGGTGTGTGTGTGTGTGTGTGTGTGTGTGTGGTGTGTGTGTGTGTTGTGTTGTGTGGTGTGTGTGTGTGGTGTGTGGTGGTGTGTGTGTGTGTTGGTGTGTGTGTGTGTGTGTGTGTGTGTGTGTGTGTGTGTGTGTGTGTGTGTGTGTGTGTGTGTGTGTGTTGATTGCGGTATGGATTTATCTCGGCCTGTGGCTTTCACTCCTCTCCTTCTCCCTCGTCTCTCTCTTCCCCCTCTGGCCGTTGCCTCAGCTGCTGCGGGACATCTGTGTGAACGCAAACAGAGAAAGAGGGGTAGAAAGAGTGCGAAGGGTGGGGTAAGTTGAGGAAAAGGCTTGGAGAAAATGGGAGGTTTGGCAGGGGAACGAAGGAAGGCACAGTAACGTATTTAGTTTTAGAGGATGAGTAAGGGATGAGAGCAGAGAGAAAGGGGGGCTGTGTGGGGAGTGGTTCCAGGAAGCTGACAGTATAAAGACTCTCTCCTCTAGAAAGGAGGGGGAGCAGCAGCATCTGGGTATGGGGGAGAGAGGGGCTGAGTGGAAGTGGAGAGGCCTTCTAGAGTCCGAGCAGCGCACTGTCGTTCCAAACTTTGCAGACTGTATCCCCTCTCCTGTTCCCACGCTCCTCAGGCCAAGCCACTTCCTCTACGTCAGTGTTGCTTCACCGTGGAGCCAAGTCTCCTGTCCTGTCAGACAACTGACTCTTTACGTTTCCCTGTTATTAGGCCTCTGCTCCACACTGCAGGCCTTACCTCTCCACCCTGACAGCAAAGCATCTGTGTTTATGGTACTTCCCCAGCGAGACTGCCTGCTAGTCAGTGCTTATGGCATTGTTTACATGCTTGACATGCATGTCTTTTCCCCTCAGCGTGACCTTTACATCTCCATTGCAAGTGGTTTCTTAGCTTTGCGCTCTTGTCTGATGAACTAGAGAATGTTATAGAGAGAGCGCCTTCTGACTCAGTTTGTTAGGAGTGGAAGGGATTTTTGCGATTCCCCTCTCTTCAGTTGAAGGAAGGCTTCTTCCACACTAGTGGGTCTGATGCCTCTTCTGTATGTAGACCTAGCATATAATGCACTCAAGTGCATTCTCTGGCTTGTTAATGTTTAAAAAGAAGATTAGCTAACTCTCTGTTTTGCCTCGAGTCTGTACTTAGATTTAGAATGTCTACATCATTTTTTATAGTTGTCCTCTATCTCTTCCCCAAGAATATATTGTCACACATGTATCATGTGTGTGTGTGTGAGAGAGAGTTCCCTCCAGGGTTGTTTAGCAATGAAGCTCTCTGCAGAATGGCACATCCTGTTCTGTCTGCTCCTAATCTGTTAGGATCATTGACCTTAAACACATTTGCTCTACTTTCAAAACAATATTTCTGCATACGCCGTATGTAGTGTTTGTCTGTATATCTGTCTGTAGGAAAGCCTTTATCTGATCCCTCTGTTGCCCGCCTGCTGATCTGAAGGCTCAGTGTCATGCATGTCTTGTCACAGCCTGACGATACTATTCTCTTCTCTTTGCCAGATCAGACTCCACCATCGCCTGAGTGCAGTCACCATCTTCAGTCTCAAGCTCTCCAGCCCTCCTCTGCAGAGACGGACAGCCAGGACTGAGGGGAGATGAAACCGGATGGGGTTGCCACGGCAGCGATGGAGCCAATGGAAGCACTGGACGCCGATCCGGTAAACGAGCCAGTTGCGATGGGAGAGGAGCCTAACCAGGCTGTGCCGGCACCTCAGACGGAGGGAGTTGGCCAGCAGGGAGAGATGGGGCAGGGAGAGCCTCAACCAGAGCCAGCCCAAGTGGCCCCCACCAAGACGGGGAACAGCAAGGCTGCAGCAGACCCGAAAGCCAAGACCAAGGCCCCCTCTGCTAAGACAAAGCCTGGGACCACCACCACAATTAAGACCACGACCGGACCAGGGTCTCGACCCAACACCGCCCAGAGCCGACTGACCAACGGGGTTTCCAAGCCACATGCCAACGGAGTGGCCAAGAAGACCACCACTGGAGCCCCAGAGAAGACCACGCCCAAGAGGCCCGTAGGCACAGCCGTTGCCCCTACCACTAAGACCACCGCCAAGGTTGGTGAGAAGAAGCCAGCGGGCACCACCCGCCCTACGTCGGCTCCTGCTGCCACCAACGGGGTGAAGGCCATCACAGGAACAGCAGCAAAGAAGACACCTGCGGCGCCAACTAATGGTGTCAAAGCCACCACCACCGCTGCTAAGAAGCCCACAGGTAGGCTAACATTTAGGACCAGTCMTTTTCAGTCACTGAATGCTACGTGAAGCCTTGCATTTGTCATCAATTGCCAATTGTCTTCTGTACACAGCAAATTTACATTTTCCCTGAGGCAAAGTATGACATTGTACTGTTTTGTATTGTGAAGGTTGGCATACAGCACATCCAGATGGATTCAGTTGAAGATGTATGACACGCTGGAATGACTGCAACAAATATAGAAATACATTGGCCTGGTTCCTCAGGAAATGTTATGACATATATCATTGGCTGCGTCTTACAAATGAAAAAAATCTTACTCATGTTGTATATCTATCTCTTTGTCCTTCCCTCTTCCCTCTTTCCTCACCTTCCCATATCTCATCTCCCCAGCTCCCCGGCCTGTCTCTGCAGCTACCACCAAGCCCAGCACTGCCGCTGCTCCCAAGCCTGATAGGCCTCCTGTTTCCAAGACAACCAGGTAGGCCAACCATTGGTGTAGAGCTCGTAGCCCCTCCCCTGGGGAGAGACTGTGAGTGTGTAGATAACATAGTAGGCAGTTGTATGTAATTGGTCCTCACTTCAGGCAAAAGCTGACTGGGCAGCCTTTTGTTTGATGCCGACTTCAATTCACTGTTTTATTTGTATTCTACCTTTATTTAACTAGGCAAGTCAGTTAAGAACAAATTCTCACATTTTCAATGACGGCCTAGGAACAATGGGTTAACTGCCTTGTTCAGGGGCAGAACGACAGATTTTTACCTTGTCAGCTCAGGGATTCGATCTTGCAACCTTTCGGTTACTAGTCCAACGCTCTAACCATTAGACTACTTGCCGCCCCAATACATGTGCAACTACAACAGCAGTAATGAATTATTTTAATAAATTCAACGTAACGCTCCAGTTGCGACTGAGAAGCCAGTTGCTTCATTTGGGAATGTTGCCGGCTGAAAGGGACTGGTTAAAAACTCTGGACAAACGGGCACAATGTCCCTACACAGAGAGGGGCTTTAAGAAGTCCTCAGAAGTAGGCCAGCAGTCACTGAGCCAGGTCTCGCAGCGCTGTTTTGGGTTTGCAAATCGCATCCAGAGATTAGTCTGCACCCCTCAGAATAAATAATAACCAACTCCAGGAGACAGATGAGGCTGTTTTGGACCTCTGTTTGGCAGTGAGTAGAATCAGGTCAGATTAGGCCCAGACAGTACCTGAGTCACGCTGTGTGGCGTTCCAGCAGAGACGAGCGTAACCCCAGGGAGCAACTCCAGAGAGTCATGGGCTCCTGCGAGGTGGCTCAACAAGCCTGTTGTCTGTGAAGCGGGGAGGATGATCAGGGATGTCCTAAGGTGTTTGGCTGTTCTTTGAATAGGCCCTCACTCCCCCCGCCCAACCCCCTTTCCCCTTCTGTGTTGTTTGTGTACCAAGGGAACTGTGGTCTCTTACATACATAGTTCCTTACTTTTCATAGCTCCCCTCCAACAATCTAACAGGATCTAGCGAGTACATACTAGTCAACAGATAGCGATTTAGCATTTTTTTGCGAGTGCAACAATCTCTGGTGAAGTTAAACTATGAGGTAAGCGAGAASTTTAATCCATGCATTACGGAACAAAACAGTTCATTTTGCGTTGTGCAACATATGGCTGAGGGAGATAGCGTGGAGGCTGATGGATGCAGTGAGCGTTGTGTACCCAGCCAGCCTGCATTGGGGGGGTAATAGACTGTGACAGGGTCATAAATCTCTGCTGTAATTAGATGTATCCCTTTTCCCTTCCTGCTCCCTCTTTTTAATGCATGTCTGTATCAGATGAGCGTATGAGTGGATACGTTCTGGCATATCAGCCACCGCCTGTCTCCCTGCTCACGGAGACCRCTGACTCTCTCACACACAATACTCATTTTGTCCCCCAATTTATTCACGTTCACTCTCAGGAGATTTTCTTTCTTATCAGACAGAAAAGATTGGAAAGCAAATATATATATTTTTTACAATCCTACAGCTACAAATGGCCTAAATCTAATTTGACTGAATCACATCATTATGGCTGTGACAATTATAGAATAACCAGTAGGCTAAATGTCATRCAAATGGCCATGGTTGTCTTAATTGTGATTTTTATAGAACAAATGTTTTGCATTTTTGAAAATGTCCTACGAGATACTTAATGAATACGACACAGCTTTGGTGACACTCCCGTCTCACAAACAAATGGTTTTTAAAAAGTTTGGACATGGAAGTTTATGCATATTATGATGCATTTACATAACCCTGCGTTCCATGGCAGCCGTAATAGCTCCCCATCTGAATTTTAAACAATGCTATGTACAAGATTCCAAATTCTCATCATGAATGGATAAATGAAATGCTCAAAGGCATTAACATGGTGTCCGTTATAAATATAGGACTCTGGTTTTGACCGCTTGGAACTTCTCTCCCAACCATGCAGTTTTGCTCGTAAAATGATTAAGCTACCAACTTTACCCAATTCATGTAAAAATAACAAACTGCTATTGGGTCAACTATGGGGTACAACACATTAGGAACACCGTTCCATGACACTGTCCAGGTAAAAGCTATGATCCCTTATTGAGGTCACCTGTCTCCTCCCTTTCAATCTGTGTAGGTTAAAGGTTAAAGATGGTGGTTACAGGTTAAAGATGGATTCTTAAGCCTTGATATGATTGAGCCATGGATTGYGTGTKTGTTCCATTCAGAGGGTGAATGGGCAAGACTGTGGGAAGCATTGGTGTTAACATAGRCCAGCATCCCTGTGGAAAGCTTTCGACACTTTCTAGTCCATGCTTGACGAATTGAGGCTGTTCTGAGGGAAAAAGGAAGGTGTTCCTGATGTTTTGTACACTCCCTGTATACTTGGAATATGAAGTTGAATCCCCCTTCACCTAAAATGACGGTATTAAGATGATTATGATGATTATTTTGTTCCTGGATATTGCTCATAATTGTCGGTTACACAATTATACAATAGTTGTACCAGCCCTACGCATCATGGCTGTTTTGTTTAGGTTCCGTTGACATTTAGCAAGTCCGGTCTGTGTTCTGTTTGTCCTGAAACTGTTACGCTTTCTGTTCTGTTTTAGTCTCACTGCTGTGACCCCTCAACACTAGATCCAGTCTGCTGGTGACACATCTCAGATTGATTCTGAAGTTCAACCTCAGACTTTGTTGGCGGCAGCTGAAAATATGTGTGTGAAATGACTAGTCTGCAGCAGCACACGATTTCTCAGTTTTCCACCTCTCCTTTTACAGTAGCACTTAATACCTGTCACTACATCCTGGTTGGTGGGTGTAGTAGAGGTGTGAACACTGTTTGGCCGCGGTGTGTGTGTGTGCTATTGTTTTTGCAGTACCAATTTGCCTGTGTGATGAGGTGTGCACACATTTGCTCAAGCCAACACTGTTGTAGGGCTGTGTTTGTACTCTGTGTGCATGTCTGCTGTTTGATACTGATTGTCTGTATAAAGTTAGCTCTACAGCTTGTGACAGGAAACCTCTGGGTCTGATTTAGTGTATGCTGAAAAGTCATTATGTAGTGTTGGACACAGTGGGTGGTGTGGGGGAAGGTATGTGTGTTTTTGAGTCATAGTTGAGATGACATCATGCAGCGCCCGTCATTGCTCATTGGGTGTGGGTTTGCTTGCATGCGTATGCTGGTGTTGTGTATATGCTGTGCAGGCCTGTATTTCTGGGAGGCTGTATATGTTAATCAGCACGTTGTATGTGTGCATGTAGTCGAATAACAAAATAGCGCCAACGATCGTTGCCCTGTTGCTAGCGCCTAGCCAACAAGTCTTATTTTAGTGATTTTTTGTTTTGTTGTTTTTTTTCATTGTTTTCTGGTATTATTTATTACTTCTGCTGTTGTTTTTGACTTGACTCTGTTATTGATTAATGTACTGCGTTGTTGAGGAAGCTAGCACATAAGCATTTCACTGCACCTTTTATACCTGCTGTACACTGACAAATACAATGTTATTTAATGGTGTTTAACCAGTGTGACTGTGGGGATGGGGGAGGAGTGTAGTGTGTAGCTGAACATGTTGCACGTCATGGCTTGAGACCTTGTTCTCAACTGGCCTTCCTGTTTAAATAAAGGTGAAATAAAATGAACAGTGCATTGTTGGGCCTATATTGAGTAAGGGGCGTCGGTGGTGGTCTGTGAATTTGGAGGAATCCATGAAAGGCTAGGAGAAGAGGTGGTGGTGGTTCTCTCTCCCTTGTCCTGCTGTACTGAACAGTAATAGAGCAGTAGGCTGCCAGTCGTGTACAGTGTAATATAGCTGTGCCAGTCGTGTACAGTGTAATATAGCTGTGCCAGTCGTGTACAGTGTAATATAGCTGTGCAGTCGTGTACAGTGTAATATAGCTGTGCCAGTCGTGTACAGTGTAATATAGCTGTGCCAGTCGTGTACAGTGTAATATAGCTGTGCCAGTCGTGTACAATATGAAGCAGGCCAGTTGAGCAGGCTGTAAATCTCCTCTCCTGCTGGGCTGTGGGTGTGACAGACAGACCAGTCTGTGACACAGTCTCCCATTGCCATGGTTTTATGGGAGGTGCAGCAGCAGACCTAATCACTTAAAGGATCTGGTGGCAACGGGGGTGTGAGCTCATGCTCTGGAAGTGTGGCAGACGTGATGGATGTTGCAGAGTGCTCTCTGGGAAGGCAGTGGTTCTATAGGCCTCTGCTTCACCACACTCATACAGCCCTGTTCTGTCATACAGGGATCTGCATCGTCACCCACCCACCAGGCTCTACCTGCTCTTTGTTCTCTCACTGGTTTCCTCTTTGTCCGTCTACTGCTAGGAGATGGAAACCATTTTACTTTTACTCGACACCTCAGCTCCATCTTCAGTAGGTTGACTGTCCTTTTTGATATCTAATTTATTTTTAAACCTTATTTTCTTCAAGCAGAACCAACCAAAAAGCCAGCTATAGCTGGTTTATCAGGGTAAGGCGGCACCCTGTGTAATTTCTTATCCTTTCGCTCAAAGCCCCTCTTTCGTGCTGATGCGGCAGTATAAGGATCTCTCTAGCTCCAAGGCAACTAACTACCTGGTGAATTTGGTGAATTTCTCTGGGAAATTGCAAGCGAAGGACTGATACCTTTTGTTCCTGGGTTAGAGTGAGATTCCTGTGGTGTTCCCATATATCTGAAGCCTTGTGTGGATGTCCTGGAGGTAGAATCTCCTCCTTTTAACCAGGGTAAAGTGTCCCTCCCAGCCTTTCTGCTGAATTAAAATGGCATCATCTCTAATATGCCAGCTGTCTCCCTGGGAGGAGGTCCGTCCCCATGGTAGCTGGCTCTTTGCTGTTAGCTCTGCTGCAGGGGAGGCACTAGCCTTGCTTATGCATCTCGTTGACTTAATCGTAGCCCCACTTTGATTTGCCACGCAAAGGCACACGGGCAACCTGATTTTTATGTTAATCACCGCAAAGTTCCACATCGTTCCAGAATGCGTAATGAAACTAAAATGTTATATTTTAAAAACCTCAGGCTACTTTAATTGTCTCTGCGCTCATTTTTTAAGCTTCAGTGAATTTCTCGGCTTTTTCTCTACATTTTCTTTAACCCCAATGTGTGATGATGTTCCCAATGGCAAGGCCTTCGGCAAGTTTGAGAAACAATGCACAGCAATTTTCCTTCATTGTGTGCAACTGCAAGCCATTAAACTCACGAGTCTAACATGGTCAACACTGCCTCAGTCATTTGGGTGACAGTGATCTTAATTAGAGAATAAAAATAAAAAAAGCTTAACAATTCAAGCATCATTGCACTGTAATGCCTCAGTGGAGCCTTTTCATTGTGCCTAACTGCCGAGAAGCATGTAATTATTTTGTAACACATCCTGCCTGTCTTTCTATTATTGTTCGACCATGCCCCGTTATTCTATAACGGCCGCACTGGCTCCTACAACAGTGACCGGACCTATTTGAGAAGCGACAATGATAGAAGGTTAATGACGTGTAATCGGATGAGCACTTTCTCTCGCTCCCTCTCTCCTACTGCCTTTGACGATGGCCCGCTAATCTGCCTTGCTTCCCTAGCTAAACGAAGTCATCTTGTCATTTTGGATGAGCCATATTCCTTTCGTCACACAGATTCAGATAAATACTCTGTCATAATCTCTCCTGCATTCTCTCTACCTTCTCTTCACTTCGTCCTGTAATTATTTTCTAATCTTTAATTCAATTTTTTCTGTCAGCACACACTTTTACAAATCTCCTAAACTTAGAATTTTACCACGTTACTTTTCTTTTTAGTGTGTCCTCATTTACGTCTAGACCTGTCAGATTGATACCTGTCAGATTGATACCTGTCAGATTGATACCTGTCAGATTGATACCTGAGGAAACCACACTGAATGTCACGTTCTGCTCGCTTGTAGTTAATCAGTTGAAGGGTCAGCCAACAGCCAATTAAAAAGCTCTTCTCCTGGACTAGGTTATATCACGCATACTAATAGAGAAAAGGGCCAGTTTTTGTGATACAACTCTGGATAGAAACAATGGCCTTTTTGTACCATGACCTAGGCTGTTAATGCTTCATAAGAAGCCTTAGTCTAGACATCACCACACCAAACAATATCATTAACATGAGCTTGTAATCCCTCTCATCGTTAGAGTAATAACAGGCGGTCTCTTGTTTTGGTACAACAGGATCATCAGCTGGTTCCCTCCCTCTTCACCTCTTCATTCTCTACCTATGACAACTCCTACTGTACAGGGAAGRAAGCTGTGCATGGTTGTAATCCATTGCGAGTGTCCAGTGGACATCATGTCGAGGCTAGATGTTACCAGACAGGCAGTGTGTTCCATCAGGCCTACACTTGACAGGCTGTGCGTGGCTCTCCGGGTTTCCTTGCCATGTAAAAACTGGCAGCGTTTGAGCTTGTACAATAAAATATGCTTTTAACTCCATCTATAGTTCCAACAGGGATTTGAACAAGTTATTTCTGTGCTCCGTCTGAATTAAAGATGAACGTGACCCCAGCGATCTTCCCTCTCCCCGCCGCCGATGCTAACTCTGTTCTTTATTTAGAGGCGGTGGTGCAGTGCAGCGTAGGCTAACCAGATCTCACGACTGTGTCACTGCATGTCGGTTACTTTGCACTGGCCTGATGTGGAAGCTACTTGACCAGAGTGCACATTACCCTCATGTCAGGAGAGGTGGGCTGGATGTAGCAGGGAGGAGGATGGAGATGGGAGATGGGGGTGGGCTTGGCAGTGGGGGGCTCCACTCTGTATGCGTGGTGTGACTCATCTCCCAGACTGCACTGCTTCAGATGCCTCGGGGTGTTGTGATGACTGGGTTGACTGGGTGAGTTACTGTATTAGTGCCCTGTCGGGGCCAGCCACTCCAGGCATTGAAGAGACGAGGAGTGAATGGAAGTTGACTCCTTCGTCCTCTCATGTTCTTGTTGTGTTTTCTCCGTCATCACTTGGTTAATGACCTCTCTGTGCTGTGTTCCTGAGGAAGTCTAGTGTCTGGCAGGGCTGTAGAAGTGACTAACAGAATGACTTGTGAATACAGTCGACAGGGTCTCTTGCTCTGCGATTTATGGCCCAGGGGTTACCAGCATGTGGAACTCAAGGGACCTAACGTTCGCTTGACGATGCAAATGAGTCTGTTTAAACATTGGTGTTAATTTGGTGTCACTTTATTTATATAAATAGCACTAGCAGTCACGTCTCCATTTCGATATTTTATCACCTCTACAGAAATACTGATTCRTGGTGTCTGGTAGATGACCACAAAACTGATGTCCCCCCCTGGTTTGAAAGCCGTGCTAAGTGATTCTGACCCCCACCGCTCTGCTGTTCTCCCTCAGGCCTGCCACTGGTGCTCCAGGATCTCGCCCTGCCTCTGCTGCAGCCAGGCCAGCCACAGCCAGCACAGCCAAGAGCTCCACATCCACAGCCAAGCCTGGCACCCCCACGGCTAAAACCACCTCCACCACCCCCAGACCAGC